>NC_080175.1:21382579-21671151 GCF_950295315.1 Erinaceus europaeus | reverse complement strand
AGAAATGGACTCTGGAGATAGTTGAGTGTGTCAGAAAACAGGACTTGTCTGTCTGAAACCCCAGAGATCTCAGGTGTTAGCCCTGGCACCACCATAAGCCAGAGTTAAATGGGCATTTGTCTTCTTATCCCGATCTCTTTCTCTAGATCACATAAATATTTCAATATAAGAACAGAAACACTAGGAATGTAAGAACATAGGGACCTTGTCAGCAAAAAATTAATATTCTACTTGGATGGTGTGTTGCTTTGCCATATGTTTAATTTGTGTTCAACACTATACCACACTCAAAGAACCTTGGTCCTATGCTCTCTCTCTCTCTCTCTCTCTCTCTTTCTCTTTCTCTCTCTCTCTCAAAAAATATAATAATAATGGGGCCACTTTAATGTCTGTTTACTACCCATAGGAAGTTATGTACATTTTGTACAGTTTTTGCTAATACATTCCATTATTGGTTCCCCATAGAAAGCTAGCATTACTAACTACTTCTCAATTGGAAAGGCAGAATGGAATAAGCAATATTTTAGTATTCAAATTGGATGAATAGAAGAAAGTGGAGGATGAGTGCATTAAATAAATAATATGTAATTAGAAGCTAGGTCCAACTAATAAGATTAAAAAAAAAACAACTAGTCATGTATTTACCTGCATTATTAACATTGCCTAACTACCTTACACTCCCAGCTCAAAGAAGAAGGAGAAGGAGGAGGAGGAGGAGAAAAAGAACAAGAAGGAAGAGAAGAAGGGAAAAGAAAAATTGAAAATGAAAAACTGAATATCTAAGCTAGTTTTCAGGGATTTCTGAAGAACTGCTTCTATTAACATTATCTCTGAATACTTTGTCAATGTTCCTAATTTCTTTCAGATGAGGTAGAAACATTTCTAACATTTCAAATCCATAACCTTAACCAAATCCCCATTTTCTGAAATGATTTCAGAGAACTACAAGTCTACAGAAAGTCCTGAGTGTCTAACAGATCATGCATAGAAAGCAAACTTGGGGGGAGGGGTGGAGGGAATGGTAGAGAGGAAAACAAAAGTCCAGCAGGGTTAGATCAGGTACCTTGATATCCCCCATGATGCATACAAGAAATAGACATGTACTTCTTGAAGCAAATGAAAGCATGTATCTACACTCACAAAATAACATCAGTGCTTTAAGTGGCATATTATAGTTTTTCTATTTGTAATGCCAGGTCCAAAATTGTCTAGGTCTAAGGAGAAGTCTTGTACATGAAATTTTTTATTCACCAGAAGACATGCTGTGGGTCTTCCTAGACTCAAAACTATCATGTCCAGTGATTGGACTGCAGATACTCATGCTGAGGACTTCTACTTCATTAAATAGATGGCTTTGGGGGAAATAAAAGATCTTTACTCCTGTAGACCCCAATTTACTCTGTGAAATGAGGATGTGTCCATCATTTCCAAAGTCAGCCAACTGATCTGTGCCAAACTGTCTGCAGAGACATTGTTTGCAGAGTTAATTTAAAAAATACAGATTCCCTGATCTTTCCCCTTGAAGTGTCTTATATATTGAATTGGACTGATTGGGACTTTATATTTAGTTTTTCTCCCTAAGAAACTCCTGTGTTGACTTAGAAACTTCTGATCGTTGAGTATACTCTGAATTCAACACTGTGAATTTTCCATCAGAGAGAATTCCAGATTCTCAAGGTCTCAGTGAGAAATACTAATCATAAGAGCATAAGCCGTAGGTCAACTTGTTTGTCAAAGTATATCATCAGTTCCCGCTACAAGAGGAAAGTAGAGAGGGATTTCTGGCTGAAGCAAATATAGCCTCAACTTTAAACCCCTATGATTTTAGTCTGGTATAATTATTCTTTCTTTATCCAGGCTATAGACTGAGTAATAGTTTCTCCTCATAATTCAAATGCTAAAACATCGTTTCAAAAGTGGTGATATATCAAGGTAGGGCCTGAGAGACGTGCTTAGGACTTGAGTTTGGGATATTTTTTATTTTCTTAATATTTATTTATTCTCTTTTGTTGCCCTTATCATTTTATTTTGTAGTTATTATTGTTGTTGTTGATGATGTCATTGTTCTTGAATAGAAGAGAGAGAAATGGAGAGAGGAGGGGGAAGACAGAGAGGGGGAGAGAAAGACAGACACCTGCAGACCTGCTTCACCGCCTGTGAAGTGACTCCCCTGTAGGTGGGGAGCCGGGAGCTGGAACAGGGATCCTTATGCGGTCCTTGAGCTTTGTACCACTTGTATTTAACCCGCTGTGTGGCCACCCAACTCCCAAGGATGGGATATTTATGAATGGAGATTCGATCCTGCTTCACGTGCAAACACACAGCGAGAACGATTGCAAACAAGGAATTGACCACTTACTAGGTATCAAGGCTCTGGACTCTTGATCTCCATCTTACCAGCCAGAAGCACTGTGAGAAGAAAGCTTCTGTTGTGTAATGAACCGCCCAGTAAACCATCGATGATATTCTGTCATAGCAAACCGAATCCTTTTCATTTTACGAAGAATGTTTCATCTGATCCTGTGCTTTACCCTATGCCAACATGTTCACTGTGACTCACAGCTGATAATTTGGTTTCAGCCCTAGTTTATTTGGCTTTCTACCTTGACTTATAGCACATAAAGAAGGAAGATGCCCAAATTCTCACTACATAATTTGGCACTGGCTAAATTCTGGTTGTCTTATAACTAAAGAATAGGCTCTTGCTATGGGTGGCTTCAAGACTGTTACCTCTGTTTCATCATACTAAAGAATGAAAATGTGTAACAACATGGCAAAACTCCATTCGCTGAATTCCTGGTGCCAAGCAAAAAAGAAAAGTGGAAAATGGGCTCAAAAGAATGCAAGGCATAGTACTGCATAAGACAAAACCCTGGGGTCTTCCCCTGGATGCTGGATCATAAAAAACCAGCAGACAAAGACACAACGTTCTGAAAACTAGAACAACAACAGGAGAAATAATGAATGAAGACGGGCAGAACAGCAAGCATTGACTTTTTTTATTGTTCTTTATTATCTTTAAGTCAATAAACCCCATTTTCAACAGTTTATTTAACTTTTTAAAATATGTTGTTCCAAATATTTTGGTAGCTTGTGTCTTCATTTATTGGATAGAGACAGAAAGAAATTGAAATGAAAAGTGTAGAGACGCAGGGACCCGCATAAGGATGCTGGTTAGAGCCCCAGGCTCCCCACCTGTGGGGGAGTCACTTCACCGGCAGTAAAGCAGGTCTGCAGGTGTCTATCTTTCTCTCCCCCACTCTGTCTTCCCCTCCTCTCTCCATTTCTCTCTGTCCTATCCAACAACGAACAACATCAACAATGGCAATAATAATAACCACAACGAGGCTACAACAACAAGGGCAACAAAAGGGGGAAAAAATGGCCTCCAGGAGCGGTGGATTCATGGTGCAGACACCGAGCCTAGCAATAACCCTGGAGGAAAAAAAAATTGATTAAAAAAAAGAAAAAAGAAAAGTGGAGAGAGTGAGGTTGAGAAGGAGACACCTGACACACTTTTTTTTAATTATTATCTTTATTTATTGGATAGAGATAGTCAGAAATGGAGAGGGGGGAGAGTGATAGAGAGACACCTGCAGTCCTTCTTCACCACTTGTGAAGCTTTCTCCCTGCAGGTGGGGACCGGGGGCTCGAACCAGGGTCCTTGGACACTGTAACATATGCGCTCAACCAGGTGAGCTACCACCCAGCCCCACCTACCTCACTTCTTAAACTTGTGAAACTTCCCTCCTGTAGGTGAAGGCCAGGGACTTGAATTTGGTTCCTGTATAAGTACCATACACTAACTGATTACACCACTGGAGCTATGAACTTGGTTCCTTATGTAAGATAAAGTGTGCATTCAACTGCATGTGCCACCACATCGCACATAAAATCCATTTTTATTCAATTAATCAATCAATCAATCCATATGCTAGCTTATTTTATGGTAGCTTATAATGGTGAAGAAAGAGCCCCCTAATAATTTTCAGGGGTCTGGAGGCAGTTCCCTTTTATAGTATGAGGTACTGAAGGATCATGCAGATAAAAAAAGAAATAGTATAACTATAACAAGAGAAAAACTAGAACTTAGCAAGATATTAGGGAGGTGGTTTGGAAGGAAGAGCAAAGTGCTGCATGCCTGAGACATCCAGTTGACTCCCTACATACTATGTGATAGAGAAGGTATCCTTTTTTCTCCCCTTTTGTTGCCCATGTTGTTTATTGTTGTTGTGGTTATTATTGTTGTTGTTATTGATGTCACCGTTGTTGGATAGGACAGAGAGAAATGGAGAGAGGAGTTGAAGACAGATTGAAGACAGAGAGGGGGAGAGATAGATACCTGAAGACCTGCTTCATCACCTGTAAAGAGATTCCCCTGCACGTGGGGAGCCGGAGTCTTGAACCTGGATCCTTACTCTGGTCCTTGCACTTGGCACCATGTGTGCTTAACCCACTGCACTACCTCCCAACCCCCAGAAGTTATCTTGTCTTTCTTGTCTTTTTTCCTTCTTTCTCTTCTCTCTTACAAAAAAAAATTAATTGGAAGCTTATTAAAATGATGAAAAGATACTTGTGTTTCTTTCACTACTCTGAGTTAGTAAAAACTGATCAGCTTCAAGGTTTCCTTACACTGCAAATTCAATGCATCCATCGCTGTGCAACTAGTGAAAAGAATATTGTCCCTCTCTAAAGATGCTCTAAAACATGTAAATATATTATTTAACATAAAAGGTTTTTGTGCATGTGACTAAGTCAGGGACATTGGGATAGAAAAGTTGTCCGAGGTTATTTGGTTATGCTCAGTGGGAGCCCTTCAAAATGGATTACCTTTCTCTAAAAACTGAGAGCCAGAAAGATGTCAATATCAGGTTCTTACCTGCTATTTTCTTTACAAATAAAAGAACACAAATCAAATAATGCAACTAAAAGTGACAGAAAATGCAGGAACTAAATTATATCCCAGATTCCGAAGGAAAAACTGAAGACCCATCAATGGATTCAATTTTGCCCAGTGAGGATTTTTAGTCTACAGAATTGTAAAAGAAAAAAAGAGAAAAATTATTAGATTTGTGTCATTTTGAGGCAAGCAGGCTTCTTAGACAAGGGAACAGAGTGAGAAGGAGCACACTTTTAAAAGCATATAATCTCCAAAAAAGAAGAGAGGAATAAGGTGGCATTCCTGAGAAAAGATACAGTCACTGCCAACTACTTTATTTGGTTTCTTTACAAAGTAATTTTTTTCAAGTAATTAACTTCAGGTATTGTTAAATTAGAACTGGGGCCATGAAAATCGCTCACTTAAATAATGCCTTGCTTTGTCATGAGAAAACCCAAGACCTGGCCTAGCCCCCAAGATATTTAAGGAAAATTCAGTGCTGTGCTTTCTTGTCTTTTCTTGCCTCTCTGTCTTGATCTTTATATCTAAAATTAAAAAAAAAAAAACACTGTAGAGAGTCAGGCAGTAGCACAGCAGGTTAAGCACAGGTGGCTCAAAGCACAAGGGCCAGCTTAAGGATCCAGTTCAAGCCCCTGGCTTCCCTCCTGCAGGGGAGTCACTTCACAGGTGCTGAAGCAGGTCTGCAGGTGTCTATCTTTCTCTCCCCCTCTTTGTCTTCCCCTCCTCTCCCCATTTCTCTCTGTCCTATGTAACAATGAGGACATCAATAACAACAACAATAATAATTACAATAACAATAAAAAACAAGGGCAACAAAAGGGAAAATAAATAAATAAATAAATATTTTTTTAAAAACCAAACCTGTAAACATGAAAGTAATCCCTTCTTTCTCATATACACACGCTTATGGGCACCAGTCTTAACTCACTGTCTGTGTGTTTATTCCACAATATCCAAGGTGATGAAGACAGTAAACTACATGACTCAGCAGGAAGAGATGGGATGAGAAACATTAAGACTACCTACTGGTAATTTCTGATCACCCATATTCACTGTGAACATCATAAAAAAAACTGAGTTGGCCAATGCAAATATGAATCAGCAAATTATGGATTAGAGGGGGATGGCATTTAGGAATCAGAATTTTCTAAACCCAGAAACCTCTTAGCTCAGGTTGACTTGCTTCCTATCCACACTTTCTTTAGTCCTTTAAGTTTTCAACTTGATCCCCTTTTCGTTATCTTCTCCCTTTCCTTAGCCAGCTAGTTACAACTTTAAGTCTCTATATTCTTATTTTTTAAAATTATTTTAATGTATTTATTTACTGGATAGAGACATTCAGAAAGAGAGAGGGAATGGGGAGGATAGAAAGGGAGAGAGACACCAGCAGCCCTGCTTCACCACTCACAAAGCTTCCCCCCTGCAGGTGGGGACCAGGGGCTCGAACCTGGGTCCTTGTGCATTGTGACATGTGCTCTAACCAGGTGTGCCACCACCTGGCCCCCAGTGTCTCTATTTTTATATTGTTAAGTCTTTATATTTTATATAATTCTCTATATTCATATTATATTTATGTATATTATATACTAGTGCATAATGGAATACATTATATAAATTATATAAATGTCTTATATTTATATTAATTCTTTATGTTTTTCTATGTCTAAGTCAAGATAACTTTAACTTGCTATAAAAATTCCTATATTTATTGAATTTTGAGTCTCATCTGTGGTTGTCATAGAAGGGTCAGATCAAATAATTTCACTGAATGTATATGGGTTGGAAATTCCCCACCCCTCCATTATAGTCAAGTAGTATAAATAAATATCATGTGTTCTAACCTAGGAATACCTGTGAAAATTATCTCTCTCCTTCAGTTTATTTCCTGCCCCTATGTCAGCCATGTACTGCAAAGACCAGAAATGCCCTCTTAAAACGAAAAGACATTAAGCAAACCTTTTGTCACTTTTTTGCATTTCCTCTTACCTAGGAAGAAATAAAATGGCAGGAGTAGTTAGCATAATGATTATGCAAAGAGACTCTCATGACTGAGGCTTCAAAGTCCCAGATTCACTGCCTACCCCCAACACCAAACCACACCACACCACACCAGAGCTGAGCTGAGTAGTGCTCTAGTTCTTCTAGCATTTGCCCTTCTTCCATAGCCAGTCAACAGCGTCAGGTTGAGCCTGATGTAAAGTTTCGAGACCTCCTTTGAATCTGGAGAGGTGGCAGTCGTTGACTATGTGGGTCATAGTCTGTCTGTAGCCACAGGGGCAGTTCGGGTCATCTCTGGCTCCCCAGTGATGGAACATAGCGGCGCACCGGCCATGGCCTGTTCGATAGCAATTGAGGAGGGCCCAATCATAACGTGCTAGGTCAAAGCCGGGTTGACGCTTGCAGGGGTCTGTGATGAGGTGTTTGTTCTTTACCTCAGCTGACTGCCAGCTCTGTTTCCAAGAGACTGGAACAGAGAAGTTCAGTGTAGGCGTAGGGGACCAGATTGGGTGACGAGACGTCAAGCGTTGGACAGGGTGGGCGAAGATATCCGCGTATATTGGCAGGTCCGGTCGAGCGTAGACGTGGGAAATGAACTTAGATGATGCCGCATCCCGACGAATATCTGGCGGGGCGATGTTGCTAAGAACTGGCAGCCATGGAACCGGGGTGGAACGGATGGTTCCAGAAATTATCCTCATGGAGGAATATAATTTGGAATCGACCAAGTGGGCATGGGGGCTACGGAACCATACTGGGGCACAGTATTCTGCAGTGGAATAGCATAATGCTAGAGATGATGATCGTAGTGTGGAAGCGCTCGTGCCCCATGAGGAGCTGGCCAGTCTTGCAATGATGTTATTCCTCACACCCACCTTTGCTGCAGTTTTTATGAGATGTTCGTGAAATGACAGGGTGCGATCAAGAGTAACGCCAAGATAGACTGGCTGGGCTTCATGCCGGATTCTCGTATCGCCAAGCTGCACATTAAGCTCACACGAGGCCGAGGCATGGTGTAGATGGAAAACAGATGATACCGTTTTTGCAGTGCTAGGGATTAGTCGCCATTTTTTACAGTAATCAGATATCAGAGACATGTCTTTCGTGAGTGTTTCCTTGAGGATGTCGAACTTGGATGCCTGAGTTGCACAACAGATGTCGTCGGCGTAGATGAACTTCCTTGAAGAAGTTTCTGGGAGGTCATTGATGTAAATATTAAATAGTGTAGGAGCCAGAACAGAGCCCTGGGGGAGGCCACTTGAGACAAGTCTCCATCTGCTAGACTTGTCACCCAGATGCACCCGGAATCTTCTGTTTTGGAGAAGAAATGATATAGTGTTGGCCACCCATGGAGGCAGGCATCTTGAGATCTTGACCAGGAGACCACGGTGCCAGACCGTGTCATAGGCTGCTTTGAGATCAACAAAGACAGCACCCGTCTTTAAATTCTTCTGGAATCCATTTTCAATGTAAGTTGAAGGGGCCAGGGCTTGTTCGCAGGTAGATCTTCCTGGGCAGAAATCAGCTTGGGCGGGTGATAGGAATTTCTCTGTAAGATGAGAAATACGTGACAGAAGCAGCTTCTCAAGGAGTTTGTAACACACGGAGAGGAGAGAAATTGGTCTATAGCTGGAGGCCAGTGTTGGGTCTTTCTTTGGTTTCAAAACCGCTATAATCTTCGCATGATGCCAAACTTTGGGCATAGACTCAGATTCCAAGATGTGGGACAGGAATGAAGCGAGCCACTTCTTTGCCGCGGGGCCCAGGTTAAGAATGAGTTCTGGGGTGATGTTATCATAGCCAGCAGCCGTTCCTGGTTTAACCCTCTTCAAAGCGTCTTCCAGTTCAGACAGTGTAAAGGGAGAGAGTTTTGGAGATGGACAAGATAACCGGAAGTGGGATGACCACTCATGGGAAATTTCTCTTTTCCAGACTGGGTCGATCTTAGCACGTCCAACTTGAGTTAGGTGACTGGCCACTGAGTTTGGAGATACAGGAGGATGGGAGACGGGAGGGGGTTGGCTACCGGCACCCAGTCTGTGAAGAAGCTTCCAGGCCTTCCTACTTGAGTGGGTGAAGTTCAGACTTTCCGTGAGTTGTTGCCAGCGGGCTTGGCATGCTGCATCCAGGGAGGCAATGAGATGGTCAGCCACATCTGGGTCGCCCGACTCATCATACTGCTTTAGTAGTTGCTCGCATTCAGCATCAAGACAAGGCGTATAGTTAGCACGTCTCCCACGAGGAATGGCTTGGGAAGCTGCTTTGAAGATGGCTTGGGGGAAGCGCCTGTAGGAATCTTCAGAGGGGAATTGCAGGAATAGATTTGTTGGTAAGATCACTGAACAGATGCCAATTTGCTTTCCGAAAGTTCCATCTTAGTTTCTCCAAGCACAAAATCAGTGGGAGCTGGAGACCAATGTGGATGATATCTGGGTGGTGATGACTGTGCGGGAAGATCTTGAGAACGTGTCTCATCTTGAGAACGTGTCTCGTAGCGGGAAAGGCTTGGCCGTTGACTGCGCTAATCCAGCACAGGTTGGGTGATGAGTCTTTATTCCATCTAGCACTGCTCTAGTGCTCTAGTAAAATAAATAAATAAATAAATAAAAAATTCCTCAAGAAACAAATTGGGACCCATTCATATATTTTGTGATACCATATGTCTTCACAAATAAGCTTTTTTTTTAGTTATTTGAAGCTGTTACATAATGTAAACTTATCCTATCATTATGTATGTTTCTTTTCTATAATACATAAGATTGTTATCAGATGACTCCTAGATCCTTTCCGTTATTGACCTAAGTCAGCAAAGTTTCCACAACATGGGATTGGAAGCATGATGAATAAAATAAGAAATGTCTATTAAAATTAAAGTGCACACAATAAAAGAGAAAGAATATGATTTCTGAGAAGCCCAAAATATTTCAAGTTTAATATTTCCGACATTCAACTAAGGCAAAATATCCAAATTTATTTCTCCTATCCCTACCACCCACCCCTTAAACATAAACACCCTAAAGAAAAGAAACAGAAAGGGGAATGATGTCCTCCTAAAGAGCAGCTAGAGCCAGAAAAAGGGATCTAGACTTTTGGGGGTTAGGGGCTGGCGTTGGTAATATAGCTCTTTAACCTTTCCCCCATAGCCTGTGCTTAGTTAATTCATATTTGCATGGTCTGGCTCAATTCTTGTGATTTACTAAGAAGACAGGTGTCACTGCGTCATGGCATTAGTAGGCAGTGGTAAATCAGATAAGTGTTGACCATATGGTTTCCTGGATGAATCACTGTGCAGGGCTTCCACCATTGGTTTGTCACATGATCTCCATTTTATTATTATTATTTTTTAAAGCTTTATTTATCCCCTTTTGTTGCCCTTGTTGTTTTATTGCTGTAGTTATTATTGTTGTTATTGATGCCATCGTTGTTGGATAGGACAGAGGGAAATTGAGAGAGGAGCGTTAGAGCAAGAGAAAGATAAATACCTGCAGACCTGCTTGACTGCTTCTTAGGCGATTCCCCTGCAGGTGGGGAGCCTGGGGCTGGAACCAGGATCCTAATGCTTTGCACCACCTGCACTTAACCCCCTTCATTACCGGCCAACTCCCTCCATTGTTTCTTTAGTAACCAGTCTGACCCACCCCAAAGACCACTAAATTCTTAAAATTTTTTTTTTAATTTTCCTCTTAATTTTTTATTATCTTTATTTATTTATTGGTTAGAAGCAGACAGAAATCTGATTGATTTTTGTTGTTACCACTGAGGTTTCACAACTCTGGGAGATTTTTTTCAGCTAGAAAGAAAAATACAGATGCACACAGAGAAAGAAAAATACAGATACACACAGAGAAAGAAATAAAGATATCACAATAAAAATTTTTCTTTACAATGATGGTAAGTTCTAGAATACATTAATATGAAAACTGTTTATCAAATGATTAGTGTGCTTTTTTTTTTTTTTTTTTTTTTGCTTACTGAAAGAGAGGGCCAGAACATCACTCAGGCATGTGTGATGCCAGGATCAAACTTGGGACCTGGTGGTTATAAGTCCAGTGCTCTAGTCACTACACCACTTCCATGATTAGCTAACTTTTTATATATAGGCATTTAAAAATATATATATAGCAATGAGAGGAGTTATTTCATTCTGAAAGGGATATTGAGAGAACTCTGAAGTTCTAAGAAATATTACTTGAATTCACCAATTGTGAAATATTATGATAAGGTTGAAAGGTGAAACCACTATGACTGTGTAAAAAGATCTATAATGAACTCAAATAAGTGGTGTAAAGAAAGATCTCATAGTAAGTAATGACAATAACTGTGAGCAAAATTAAAGCTTCTTTGTAGAAAATAGCAAGGAAATGAGAGCTCTAGAGTGTCAGTTGTTTTAGTGATAATTGTCAATAAATATCACTTGAAATATTCTACTCTGACATATTCCACCTCTATGATGAAGACGATAATAAGGAAGTAACTATGGCCTGGGGAATGGCTATGCAACAGATTTTCATGCTTGAGGCTCTGAGGGCTAGGTTTAATCCCCAGCTCCATAAGCCAGAGCTGAGCAGTGTTCTGGGCTTTCTCTCTGCATCTTTCTCTCTCATTAAAAATAAAATATATTTTTAAAATAAACATTTGTTTATTTTAAAAAAGAAATAATTATGGCAAAGGATTTAGAAGTTCAAGGTGTGTGAAAAGAATTTAGCAATTCCAAGAGAAAACACAAGTAGAACCTAAACTGGAATTGGCGTATTGCACCAAAGTAAAGGACTCTGGGGTGGGGGGTGGGGGAGAAGACAGGTTCAAAAAGGACAACAGAGGACCTAGTGGGGGTTGTATTGTTATAAGGAAAACTGGGAAATGGTATGATGTTATGCATATACAAACTATTGTATTTATTGTCGAGTGTAAAACATTAATTCCCCAATAAAGAAATTTTAAAAAAGAAACAACATAAACAAAAAAAGTATTAAAAAATAATTTAGCAATTCCAGATTCAGCATTAGAAGGACTATATTCCTGAATATTGAAGAAAATAGGAAGATTTTTGAGTTATAGCTGGGTACTCAGAAGTAGTAAGATAGCACAGGAATGATGGTTATAATAAAGCAGGTAGATTGCAGAAAGTTCTGACAGGCAAACTATATAATTTCCAGAACTATTTCTAGAAAAAATGTTATAAAGAAGTAGTTTATGGGTATTAAAAGACAGAATTATGTCTTTCTGATTTTTTTTAGTACTCAGTTGAGTGGGCTGAGAAGATAGCACGATGACTATACAAAAGACTTTTGGGGGCTGGGTATTAGTGCAGGTTAAGCTCACATGGTGCAAACTGCAAGGACCAAGGACTAGCATAAGGATCCCAGTTTGAGCCCCACCTCCACTGGGGTCGCTTCACAAGTGGTGAATCAGGTCTGCAGGTGTCTTTCTCTCCCCCCTCTGTCTCTCCATTTCTCTCTGTCCTATCCAGCAATAATGATATCAATAACAATACTAATAACAACATCGATAAACAACAGGGGCAACAAAAGGGGAAAAAAAAAAAGCCTCTGGTAGCAGTGGATTTGTAGTGCAGGCACCGAGCCCCACCTATAACCATGGAAACAAAAAAAGAAAAGAAAAGAAAAGAAAAAGACTTTCATACCCAAGGCTCTGAAGTTTCAGGTTTGGCCACTAGCACCATCTTAAACCAGAGCAGTGTTCTGGCTAAATACATACATACATACATGCATAACTGAAAATGAGTATTAAGCTAATCACATTACATTCTTTGTGAAGTTGGAATATAGCTTAGGGAAACATTGATGTACACATGTTATAGCTGGGAAGCTGTAAGGCATTTGAAACTACTTTCTTGCTATCTATATGTAAAGATAAAAATGAATTTGAAACTAATAAAATTTTGTAGATACACACTGATTAAAATATCATGTCCAATGAGACACAACTAATGGATCAGTTTCCTAAAGGTCTTGGTCCCCAACCTATTTTCAGAAATAATTTTGACATTGCTGAAAGTGTTACAGGTCATATTCATGAAATTATTGTGACATAAACTTGGGAGTGTTATACATGGCATATATAAATTAACTAGACAACAGATGAACTATAACATACCCATAATATATTAGAGTTGAAGAAAAATTTAGGTAAACTATTTCAGTTTTACAGGCAAAGAAATAAAACAGAGTCAAATTTGATGTCCATCAGATTTACAGGAAGGTAGAAGAACTATTATCTTTACAGGAAAATGATTATGAAGAACTAATACACTAGGAAAAGGGGGGAAAAGATGAATGAATTACTGATTGTCTCCAGTGTAAGTAAATGTAAGTAAACTGTGGAAATAAGAAATGTAGTAGAATAATGATCAAAAAAGACCAAAAACCATCACATTATTCATAGATAGAAGTATAGTTATTGATATGAAAATTGTCCTATTTTTCCCCAGCTTTTATTCATATTTTTTTCACTTCATTGTCACAAGGGTTATTGCTAGGAATCAGCATCTGCATGACAAATCCATGATTCCTAGCAGCCATTTTTTCCCCTTTAACTTGATAAATCAGAGAAAAATTGAGAAAGGATAGACATCTACAGACCTGCTTTACTATTCATGAAACTTCTCCCTGCAGGTAGGGACTGGTATATAGAACTCGAGTCCTTTGGCATGGTAACCTGTGTGTTCAGTCAAGATGTCTATGGCTCAGATTCAGATCCACCCTTATTTTGAATACATTTCAAAAATAGATAACTATTAATAGACACTGAAAAGAGTCAGATTTTCTTTTTTAATTTATTATTTATTTATCTATTATTGAATAGAGACAGAGAGAAATTGAGAAGGGAGAGGGAGATAAAGAAAGGAAGAGACAGAGAGACACCTGCAGTATTATTTTACCACTCATGAAGCTATGCCCCTGCAGGTGGGGACCAGGGGCTTGAACCTAGGTTCTTGCAAGTTGTAATGTGTGTGCTTAATCAGCTGTTCCATTATTTGGCCCCTGAAAAGTCAGATTTTCTCTCCATGTAGAGAGTTTTTCTCTGAAAATAGATCTGCTTGGGACTAAGCTTATAAATAATGCTTGGAAGAAACAGAAGGAAATTATTTGCAATGTCTCTTATAGAAATAAGAACACACAATAATTCTGGACTCCTGGGTAATGTCAATAAACCTGTGCACTGGGGTGAGAACAAATGTGTTTGTTAATTTTATTCACTATGTGTCACATCCCTGTGCAATCTCAAAAAATGAAAAGTTACATATTATAATATAAAGAAAGAAAAGTAAAATTAAAAAAGAAAGGCGAATATAGCCTAAAATATATAATACATCTGTAAAACCAGGACAGTTAGAAAAGAACACTTCTTTTACCAGCTCAGGGGATCAAAATTAAAAGGAATCGAGTACTAAGGACAAAGGTAATTAAACATGCTGATACAACTAGATATTTGTTGCAGTTGCATGCTTATCAAACATGATGGAATTAATTAGATCATCATTTATTTCCTCCTGTTCTCATTCAACAAATTTTCATGAATATTTGCCACACGTCAGATACAGTGGTAAGTACTGGAGACTGAAAGATAAATGAAATTCAGCTGTTATACACAAGGATTATACTTATTTTTGAGGCACATAAATCTCTAAGAGATTTGCAGTGAAACTTTGTATTCTTATATTCAAGAATAAATTCTAGTTAAATGATGATCTGTTGAAGGATGGAATAAACAGATTAACAGAGAAAAGAAAGGGTTTTATAAGGAAAGGTTAGCACAAAATTAGTCTAGGGATCCTGGCGGTAGCGCAGCGGGTTAAGCGCACGTGGCACGAAGCGCAAGGACCTGCATAAGGATACTGGTTGAAGCCCCCCGCTCCCCACCTGCCCAGGAATCGCTTCACAAGCAATGAAGCAGGTCTGCAGGTGTTTTTCTTTCTCTCTCCCTGTCTTCCCCTCCTCTCTTGATTTCTCTCTGTCCTATCTAACAAGGACGACATCAATAACAACAATAGTAACTACAACAACAATAAAAAAACAAAGGCAACAAAAGGGTAAAGTAAATAAATATAAAATAATTTTTAAAAATCAGTCTTTAATAACTTAAGAAACTTATTTTGAGTTTTATAGGCGTCTCTGATTGGAACAAAAGAACTGAGTTGACATTTTCACAACACAGAAGTACTAGCTATTAATCTGTACCTTGGTTTCTTGTCTCAGAATGTACTTCCACCTCCAATATTATTAAATCATATATATAAACAAGAAAATGTTGCATTATAAACAAAATAGCATAGATTAGGGTAACAGAAAAAATAAGCCTAACAATGTATTATTGATAGCAAGTTCCAACTCTAGCTCAATCCCACACTAGAGGACTCCTTCCCTTGATGAGAGGCAGCATGAGCCTCTTACGTTGTTCCATTACAACTAGACACTCGGATAGCTAAACAAAGGTGGGAGATAAGGAAATGCAGTTCAAATTTATAACTGAGATGGATTCTCACAAGACTAAATACACATACAGATACAAAGCAGAGCCTGAGAGAGAGAACCATCTGCAATTACAGTAAACTAAAACTGAGACCAATTCGTAGAAATTCTTTCCTGTAGAGTTTAGATGAGGATGAGGACAGGTGTGAAACCAGAAGAATTCCTGAACACATTTCCTCCAGAGGAACATTGACCAGCAAGAGGAAAATACTCAACTTCCAAGTTAATAATCAGACTTGTTATTACTTTTCACTTACCCCTTCTCCTACAATATAATTGCATATTAAAGGCACTGGATATAAATATAAAGAATCTCTCACCTATTTTTTTATATATTTGATCATTTACAACAACATCCAGTGATAGTTTAGTCTTTTGTGATTTCCATATTTAAAAAATTTATATATATCATGTGATATTTCATAATTGACATTTACATACACAAATCAGATTAAGTGATATTTAATTTTTAAAATATATTTTTAAATGTATTAGTGGTACCCAGTAAGTCTAGTAATTTTAAATTGTTTTTAGGTAAAAACACTAATAAAGTAACAGATTAGGAACAACTCCTATCAAGAACTATCATGGTATCTCATGAAAGAATAAACATTACTATTTTTGTCATAACCAGGGCTTCAGTGATTTGAATCAAATTTATTTGAGACATAGACAGAGGGAAAAATACCTCAGCGTTGAAATATCTTCTAGTACTGTAGGGATAGGGCTTGAACCTGGGTTGAATACATGACAAAGTAGATACAGTATACAGGTGAGTTACCTTGCCATCTTAAGAAGTAGTAATTAAAAAACAAAGTGAAACAAAAAAATTCTGGAAGTGGAAATATTAGCCAAGATCACCTCTTTTAAGTGAGTTATAATTGCATTATAAAGATCTGACAACATCCAAACCAATTTGCTGCATACCAATGACAGCATTACCATAAACTAGTAATGGATCAGTGATAGACATCTTGAAGTAGCTGTGTGGTTAACTTCATATTGCCTTATTTAAAATGCTTCGAATAAGGTATTTTTAGAATTTTTGGAACCTAAAATCCTAAGTTATTGGACAAAAGAGACCTTAACATTAAATTTTTTCTTTGATGGGAAAAAATTACTGTCACTCAATTTATATTTATTTATTTATGCATTTACAGATTTATCTCCTCTCATACAAATGTTTTACTTTGCCTCACACAAATTCAAATCCCTTCTCAACCCTCACTTTGATAGCATGGTTGACAGATAAGGATATTGGCTTAATGTCTGAGAGGTAATTGTTTCTGCCTTCAAAACTCATTAGGACCATTTCAGTTATTAGCACATATTCTGTTTTTGTCCAAGTTGGAATATTTTCTATGATAAAATGACTGTGAATTTTACATTAACTATGAAATGAGAGGGGTTGCCCAGAAAAATGAACATCAAAAGAGTTTTAAGTCACAAAAAGAACATTTAATAGTAGAAGGCACAGAACTGTAAAGATTAACATTTTCTGTGTAAAAACATAAAAGAGTTACTTTAAGAAAAAAATAAAACAATGTGTCTCTTTCAAAGGAAGGCTCTCAGAACCCTTTGTTGGTAATGAAAGAATGAGCTGAATTAGTTTTCTAGTCAGAACCCCAGTTGGAAAATTCACTTTATGCACCTGACTTTGTATATAATTAGAACAAGGTAACTTATTAACAGCAGCTTAAGGAATTAATTTGTCAATCTATTGCTATTTTAAAGACTTTTGATATCTTGAATGAAACTTAAAGTCTAAGTTGAAGTGTGATAAATCAAAAGAAGGAGGATGAATACTAGAAGAGGCAAGGGAAAGATAAGGGAAGCACAGAGTGAAGCTTGGATTGAACGTGGTATACTAAAGCAAAGCAAAGGAATCTGGACTGGTGGTGGTGAGGGAGGTTGTTAGAAAAGGCATTGGGATGACAGTGTAAGATGAAGAAGAGAAGAACGAGGGTTGGTGGTGAAAGTGGTGCACAGACCCACCTACCACAGTGAGATAAGAAATTATACCTGTGTCAACAACTGCTCTGTACACCAGCACCTTCCCCAATAAAGTGATTTGAAAAAGTGAAGCTCAAAAAGAAAAACTTTTGTGAACCTAATAAATAAATGTCTCTATCAAGAAATTGACTATGACTGTTGTATCTTGTTTATGGAGAATCCATTAGACTAAGCGTATTTCAGTTCATACTCTTAAAAGTGATAGTATTCCTTACTTATATATAAATATCATTAAATGGCATAAATCATGGTAAGGTTTTGTATGATCCAGCAAATCCTAACCATAAGATTTGCAAAGTAAACTAAGTTCCCAAATAACTTGGTTACAATAATAACTATCTATCGCCTTCTTAAACTCTAAGACAGCAGGAACCTTCCTCATTCTCTATAATACCAATATTTCTCCCAGTCCTGGAACCTCTGAGGCATGACATATTTTTCTCTCTTCTCTTGTTCCATACTACTTGATACTGCTTCTGCTGAGATTAACCAAATCAATGCAACCTGTACCACCTTTACATGTTTCACCTTGGATTGTGTCCAAAGATGCCAGGAGTGGAATGTCCACCCTTCAGATCCAGTATTCTGGTGAGACCATTCCTAGCTCATAGGACTCCTCACTTCCCTATCAGGTGGTGCACCTCCTAACAAAGCCACAGCACCTAGATATGGACCAGGGCCCATGAGACAGAGCACATGTGCACATGTATCCATAAGTTAATGAAAAATATACACCTTGATGTAACAGTGCACAATAGTTTGCAATGACTCAATAAGTGCAGCAAGCAAGTAGAAAGACCTAAAAAAGAGACTTTTTTGTATAAGGTACCATAAAGTACTTAGTCAAATAGTTTCTACTTAGACCTAGATACTCTCCTCACCTACTTCCTATTTCAATTCCCTCAATAACTCCAAGGCTAACCTTGTCAGACAAGGTAAGGGTTACAAAAGCTGAATAAGGTTAAGAGACTAGCATACTTTAATGATGGCTCTTTTGGCCACTACCAAGCCACACCATCATCCAGGGGTCTAATCATGGAATTCTGGGATTCCCACATAGATGTAATGGGACTAGACCTCTAACAAATCACTTTCTCCACTGTCACTGATCATTTCCATTGGGAACAATATAGTGATCCTCATGTGGGCCTCTACAGGACCTTGCCCTCAGTGTGGGTCAACATTGGTAGGGACTGCCCCATTTTCTGAAGACAGGTTTGGTTAACATACTCTGCCACTCGAGGAAGATGTGTCCTGCAATAAGTGCAGCCAAGGGGCTGGGTGGCAGCGCACCACGCTGAACACACTTGTTACAATGTGCCAGGACCCAGGTTGGAGACCCAGTCCCCACCTGCAGGAGGAGAGCTTTCAAGTGGTGAAGCAGAGCTGCAAGTGTCTCTCTACCTCTCTACCTCCCTTCCCACTTGATTTCTGGCTGTCTCTATCCAATAAATAAACAAATAAAACTAATAATTTTTTTAAATAAGTGCAGCCTACAGTGTTCCTATATATGACCACAGAATGCAAACTTAGATCTACTGAGATGCAAAGGTTATACATGCTCCTGTGCTGAATATGAGCCCAAGATCAAGTTGATGGGGTTTACAGTTAACAATATGTATATAATTTTCTATTATTTGGGAGCTACTGTCTTCCCTGATACAGCTTTCTAGTCCTATTCCCAACTATGACATCATCTCCCCAGACAATACCTTAAAGCCCACCACATGTTAGCTGTTGGGCTCAGGCAAAAATTAATAAAGTCATGGGCCCACTGAAATATACCTAAAGTAGACCTCCTGGCCTTTTCCAAAATGGAAAAGCTGAATCTTATCTGCTATAGTCTTACCTTTAGATCCCTGATTATTAAACAATTTGTTCTGCTTTATATCTTAATGTTTTTTCAGTCACCAAATTGCAGATGCTACCATGATACCCTTCTGACTTCACTGGACAGATGATCTCACCAATGTACCCTGGAACCCCACTTCCCCAGATACCTGCACCACTAGGGAAAGAGAGAGACAGGCTGGGAATATGGATTGACTTGCCAACGCCCATGATCAGCAGAGAAGCAATTACAGAAGCCAAATACCTTCTGCACCCCATAATGATCCTGGGTCCTTGATCCCAGAGGGATAATAAGGATAACAGGGAGCCTTCCAATAGAGAGAATGGAATACGAAACTCTGGTGATGGGAAATGTGTGGAATTGTAACCCCCCCTTATCCTACAGCCGTATTGTGTATTATTAAGTCAATAAAAATAAAGGGACGCCATGACTGCATATTTGAAAGGGAAAATGATAAACGTTCATGGAATAATAATCTGTTTTTGATTTAGGAAGGAGAAAGCCACTGCTTCAACTCAAATTAATCCAATATAGTCATTAATTATAATGTTGTTGTTGTTTTTTTCTCATCAAAGTTCACAGGGTTGTAGTAGTCCTTAGTTTCATATGTCAAAGTAGTATCTATTGGAAAAGGTTTGATCTGGGCATAGCAAACCCAGATTGGGGGGAAAGTCTATCTGATTCTTTGGGGAAACTTATTTAATTGGTGGGTATATGCTATACTGCTGGTGGTGGGCATGCAAACTGCTGTAACTATTTTTGGAAGATGGTATGGAGAGTGAATAAACAAAAATGGAATTACCTGGATTCACTAATAGCACCCTTCAAAACTTATCCAAAGGACACTTAGACACCAATTTGAAGGGACATATGCAACCTTATGTTCATAGCTGCATTAGACCTTTCACCTTCTGTGCCCCATAATGATCCTAGGTCCATGCTCCCAGAGTAATAAAGAACAGAAAAGCATCCAATGGAGGGGTTGAGATACGAAACTCTCGTAGTAGCAATTGTGTGGGATTGTACACCTCTTATCCCATGGTATTAAATCAATTTAAAAAAAATTGTTATAGTATTCCTGTGACCTTGGAGGTAATGAAGTGTATAAAGCAGTAGACACTCAAGCATGAGGTCCCAAGTTTGATCCTTAGCTTAGCATATACCTCTCTCTCATAAATATATAACGACACTGTGTGTGTGTGTGTGTGTGTGTGTGTGTGTGTGTGTGTGTGTGTGTATAGAGAGAGAGAGAGGGAGGAGAAAAGTTGTGACACATTATTGGAAAAGTTGTGACACATTTTTGTATAGAAAAATATGGGGGAGTCGGTTGGTAGCTGAGAGGGTTAAGCGCACGTGGCACCAAATGCAAGGACCGGCTTAAGGATCCTGGTTCAAGCCCCTGCCTCCCTACCTGCAGGGGAGTCGCTTCACAGATGGTGAAGCAGGTCTGCAGGTGTCTATCTTTCTCTCCCCCTCTCTGTCTTCCCCTCCTCTCTTCATTTCTCTCTGTTGTATCCAACAATGACAACATCAATAATAACTACAACAATAAAACAACAAGGGCAACAAAAGGGAATAAATACATAAATAAACGACATCAATAATAACTACAACAATAAAACAACAAGGGCAACAAAAGGGAATAAATACATAAATAAAATAAATATTAAAAAAAAGAAAAATATGTCATCATTTTCTGACAGCCAGTCTAGTCTCCAGTAATAGCACAAATAGGTTCATAATTTCAGGAGCTGGTTTGAAAACTTGAGTGTGCATCAGAGACACTGGGAAGGCTTGATGAAGCTTAGATTCCATGCAACCACGCTAGAGTTTTTCATTCAGCCGATTAGACTCTGTACTAAAAATTTTACTTCTAACAAATTCATAGGTGATTCTAAAGTCTACTCCAGGAGTTAGACTTTGAGGACTACTGTTTTAGAAAGAGCATTTCAGTGGTAGTTTGGTAGCTGGAATAAGTCTGCCCAGCAGAACCGAGAATTACATTACTTTTGCTGTTTTATCAGTTTTAAAAATCACAACTGATTCAATCAAAATGTTACTTGGTAACTGACATCTTATAAATGATTCTCTTTTTCAGTGATGTTCAAAACAAAACCAGGTCCTAAGCTCCAGGGCTTCACCTAATTTCCATGTAAATGACTAGATCTGTGAGTTAGTTGTTTTCTCAGTATCAGAACTCATTTACACAACCCTTTTCAGAGTAGTACTTCACTGCTACTAGACTGATGAAATTTTCCATGGCAGAACTCAAGCTGCAACAAATCTCTTGAGGCCACAGGAATTATTACCTCGAATCAACAACAACCTCAAAATATAATCGCATGCTGCCTGTTCATGTATGATGAATCAGTTTTGACACCAGGGGCTCACCTGTGACCTGCCTAATTTGAAATCTTCTCTATGGAGATATTCATATGGATGAAAAACTCCCCTGAATCTTAATAAGGTCAAAATTTTGGGTCAGTCAGTGAATGCATTTCTGGATTCAAAGTTTTTAGGTTGTCATGGAAAACAGAAAGGAGACAATGAATGGGAAAGATTCCAAATTCTCCTGACCCGGATACTCCGTGGCATGGCTTAAAGCATGTAAGGGGATCTAATAGTAGCCAGGAAGCCTAAGTCCTCCGTTTAAGTAGTAGTTTTCACAACACTATCATAAATTATCTCAGAAAACTGTCTTTTCTCTAAAAAGATAACTAATTATACTACTTCAGTTCTGTATTTTCTTTTACTGCTCTATTTTCTGTTCATGTCTACTTTTGAATCCACTCGGAGAGGTAGTGTTCTAACTTGGGCTTCTATTAAATGAAAAGAAAACAGGGTGAGAGATTTCAAAGAAAGCCAAACCAGCTTTAAATTTAGATACAAGTAGCTCTGCCATACAGAACTGTATAGTGCTAGACAGATTTACTAAATCACTCTGAGTTAAAAATTCCTCATCAGTAAAATTGAAATGAAAATACTTACCTTGAGGGTTCTCATGAGGATTAGAGAAAATATATGCAAAGCATCATGCATCAGTTCTCAATCAAAGATGGTGTAAATCATTTGGCATCTGAAAGGATTTTGGGAAGCAGAGGTTTCTGACTGTGGGACAGATGAAAATAAGAAGTACAAATAAATTCCAGTGGCATCAAGGCCTTGCCCAGAATAGATTTACACTAGAGCTGTTTCCTCCCTCCTGCTGTGTGCTGGCTTTTGATCCACGTTGGTATTCTAGGTTCTATATCTGTGTTTCCCTAATTTATAGTTACTCTTCAATTCTGGATTTACCTGACTTCACATTTTCTTGCTCTGGTTGTTACTTGGCTTCCCCATTATGGCTGTTACCTGGCTCCACTCTAATCTCCCTATGTTGGACTCCTTCAAATGTATTTTGATGCCTGCATCTAACAAGATTGCTATCTGTTTAGATTCTGTCTCTGTCTTGTGACACACACACACACACACACACACACAGAGAGAGAGAGAGAGAGAGAGAGAGAGAGAGAGGCATATCCCGGGTCTGGTGGATGAGGGTAAATAGTTAATTTTATTCATGGATTTTTTTTTTCAAGAACAGAAGCTACTCTCTGCCCTAATACAACTTTCTAGCTCTTTTCTCTACTCTGACATCATCCTCTCAGGCATTTTCTTTTCTGAGGAATTATTTTATATTTAATATAACACACGCATATGGAAATGCACACACACTATACTGTTATTAGAAAACAGATGTATGCTGTATGCTCTTGTGTGCTATAGCAAATCCTAACAATAGGATTGTCAAAGTTAACCCAGTTGCCAGACAATTTGGTTATAGCAATAACGATTGCTTTCTTATACCCCAAGAAAGCAGGAACCTTCCTCCTTCCCTATAAATCCCATATTTCTCTCAGTCCTGAAACCTCCAGGGTGAGGCTCACCTTCCTGCATGCTTCTCCCAGTTCATACCAACTGATACTTCATCTTTGATCCCAACCTAATCAATGCAACCAGTACCACCTCATCATGTTTCACTTCAGTCTGTATACAGAGACGTCAGGGATGGAATGTGAACCTGCCAGCTTCATTACTCTGGTGAAACTATTCCTAGCTCATAGGACTCCTTAAATTTATTTTGAATGGTACATTTCTTCTTCTTTTTTTAATTTATAAAAAGGAAACACTGACAAAACCATAGGATAAGAGTACAACTCCATACAATTTCCACCACGAGAACTCCGTATCCAATCCCCTCCCTTGATAGCTTTCCTATTCTTTAACTCTCTAGGAGTATGGACCCAAGGACATTGTGGGATAGTCTGGCTTCTGTAATTGCTTCCCCGCTGAACATGGGCATTGATAGGTCGATCCATACTCCTAGCCTGCCTCTCTCTTTCCCTAGTGGGGAGGGGTTTTGGGGAATCAGAGCTCCAGGACACACTGGTGGGGTCATCTGTCCAGGGAAGTCTGGTTGGCATCATGCTAGCATCTGACAATATTTTTATCCAACTTCATGTTAGCTATCAAACTCAAGTAAATACTATCATAGTCCTGGCTCCCTAGACACATGCCTAAAATGTACTTCCTAGCATCCTTCCACCCTAAGATCCTATTGGTTCCTGTTCCTTAACCATGTTGCCTTGGTTTATATCCTGCCACCTTCCATCACCAAGCTACAGACACTATCATAATTCCATCCTCACTCCTTTGAACAAATGACATGACGAATGTGTCCTGGAGACTCACCTCTTCAGAGTCCTACACTGATAGGGAAAGACAGAAACAGGCTGGTGGTATAGATCATCCTGCCAACACCCAAGTCAAGAGGGGAAGCAATTACAGAAGCCAGAACTATTATCTTCTGCACCCCAAAAATAATTTTGACCCATTCTCCCAGGGAGAGAGACTGCAAGAAGGAAGAGGATAAGAGGGCTCTGAACTTGGCTCCATCAGGATCCAGAGAGAAGAGGAAAAAGGGAAGGACAGTTGGAAGTAGTAATAGGATTATGTATGGCTTGGAGGGGAAGAGAAAATGGGACCTGGAGGAAAAAGAGTGCAAATAAGTACAAATTTAGACAGATAGTTGTAGAGATGATAGTTAACCCATGTGTGTAAACTTAGGAGAACTGCTGTGGCTTGCAATGAAGGGGCTCAGGATTCAGAACTCTGACAGAAACAGTATGGAATTAAACCCCTGTTGACATGTAATTTTGTAAATTAATATTAAATCACTAATAAAATTTTTAAAAGATAGATTCTGCCTCTGTCTTAATTCCAAGTTCTAGTTCTTTGTACTGATAAGGATTTAGTAACTAGTATCCCTAATAAAATCAGCTATAATGAAACATTTCATTTGCAATTTGTCTTTCAATCTCACTACAAATGTGAAAAGGCAAAGAAACTTTTTATAACTGCAGCAACAGTTAAGAGTAGTAGCCAAAAAATTCAAAAGACTGAAAGGAGTCTTAAAGGCAAAGGCTCTAATACTAACAGCACTGTGGGTGATTCTCAATGTCTAAATATAATGGTGAGAGACAGAGTCATAGATCTCAAGGGAAAATATTATCCTTGATAATAAATAACAAGAGATTAGCATTTTCATACTGGAAACTATGGACTGATTCTACAAAATAACTCTAAAGCTGGTAAGATTTTGAACATCTGAATGAAGCAGTCACTGTGGAATCACTGAATCTAATGTTGCATTTCTGATAGCTATAAACAAATTAGATTTATTCAGTAAGACAGTCTAAATATCTGAGTCATTCCTAAACCAGCCTAGAGGTAGGAGGATGATCTTAATGATGTATGACACAACTTGCATTACAAAATGATTTCAATTACTGGACACGTTAAAAAGCCACTTTGTAGCTGTTAGAGAAATTTGAAACTAGATTTTAAATATATCTAATGCAAAATGGTCTTTAACCTTCCTGTTCCAATTCTAATTTCACTCTAATTTGTGGAAACAAGCTAAGGAATAGATCCAGGACTGACTTACAGGAATACTGGTGTGAAATGAAGCAAAAAGTCTTTGTTCAGGAAGTCGGGCGGTAGCGCAGAGGGTTAAGTTGCACATGGCACAAAGCTCAAGGACCGGCTTAAGGATCCCAGATGTAGCCCCTGACTCCCCACTGCAGGGGAGTCACTTCACAAGCAGTCAGACAAGTCTGCAGATGTCTATCTTTCACTTCTCCTCTCTTTCTTCAACCCTCATTAGGTCCTCCTCTGCCATCATGTTCCAGGAACTGAACCCTCCCACTCACCCTAGTGTCTTTTCCTTTGGTGCAGTATACCAACTCCAGTCCAAGTTTTGCTTAGTGTTTTCCCTTCTGATCTTGTTTTTCAACTTCTGTCCATGGGTAAGATCATCCCATTTTCATCCTTTTTTTGTTTTTCTGACTTATCTCACTTAACATGATTTCTTCAAGTTCCATCCAAGATGGGTTATGAATGTGAAATCACCACTTTTAAAAGCTGAGTAGAATTACTTTGTGCATATAGACCACAACTTACTCAGCCATTCATCTCTTGTTGGACAACTGGGTTGCTTCCAGGTTTTGGCTACTACATATTGTGATGCTATGAGCACAGGTATACACAAATCTTTTTTTTATATTCCTTAGGATATATCCCCAGGAGAGAAATTTCAGGGTCACAGGGTAGGTCCATTTCTAGCCTTCTGAGAGTTCTCCAGACTGCTCTCCACAGGGGTTGGATCAACTGACATTCTCACCAGCAGTGCAGGAGGGTTCCTTTGACCCCACAACCTCTCCAGCATTTGTTGCTGCTATCTTTTCTGATGTATGACATTCTCACAGGAGTGAAGTTGTATCATCATTATCTTTATTTGCATTTCTCTGACAATCAATGACTTAAAGCATTTTTTCATGTTTGTTGGCCTTTTGGATCTCTTCTTTGATGAATATTCTGTTCATATCTTCTCCCCATTTTTGGATGGGGTCATTTGTTTTCTTGCTGCTGAGTTTGATGAGCACTTCTTACATTTTGGTTATTAGCCTCTTTTCTGATATATGGCATGTAAAAATATTCTCCCATTCTATGGGAGGTCTCTTTGTTTGGGTGGTGGTTTCTTTTGCTGTACAAAAGTTTTTCAAAATGATGTAATCCCATTGGCTTAGTTTTGATTTTGACAATATCTAGGACTGAGTCATAGGGGAACACAGAATTTAGAAGTTGAGCATAAGAGGCTGGCAGGTAACTTGGGTGGTTTAGTGTAAACATTACCATGTGCAAGGACCTGGGTTTGAGCCCACAGACCCATATGGGAGCACTTGTATGGGGCTAAACTTCACAAGCAATTGAAGAGTATAGTGCTGAGAATGGTGGGGTTATGCAGGCATCAAGCCCATTAATAATTCTGATGACCAAAAAAAAATGTTGAAAAGAATAGTAAAAAAAAAGAACAACAAGGGCAACAAAAGGGAATAAATAAATAAAATAAATTTTAAAAAAAATTATTAAAAAAAAAAAAATGTTGAGGAGAGGATGAATAGTCAACAAAAGATAACCAAAGTAAGAGAAAAGTAAGAATTTTCTATCGTAGAATCAACCATGGCTAGTACTGATGAGAGAAGTAAACAATGGGTTATCAGTATGAATATCACTGATAACTTTGAAAATTATAATCTTAGTGGAGTGGAAGGTAGGGAAGTACAGTTAAGGTGGGTTGATAAAACAACACATGATAATAAAATGAAAACAACTACTGTATGTCAAACTTTTAAGACTATTATAACAAAGAATTCTTTAAAATGATATATTGATAGGAATTCTGCTAGAGTCAACATAATAAAATCTAACACGGAAATATTTAGACATGATTTTATCATAATGAGGTAATTAACCAAAAGAGAGAGGAAAACCACTGAGTGAGTGTATAAAGTAGGAGTAAAACATTTTACCAAGAGAACATTTATTTAGAAATGCAAATAGTAAAATAAGTCTTGTTCAGGAGGAAGAAAAGGAACCGATTCAAGCCCCAGATCCTCAACTGCAGAGGGTCTATGCTTCGCAAGCAGCGAATGAAGCAGGTCTACAGGTACCTATTTCTTCCTATCTCTCTATCATCTGTCTCTCCATCTATCTATATATCTATCTCCACCCCCAACCCTCTCAATGGCTCTCTGTGCTATCAAAACAAAATAGAAAATTTAAAAAAAGAAAAAAAATGGCCTCCAGGAGTGTTGGATTTTTATTTCCCACACAGAGAGGTTTCAATAATAAACAAAGAAAAAAGTTTTGTACCTAGAGAGGGTTGTCTTCTTTAAATTTTCTTTCTTTAATTTTGAGACCTGTTAAATCTTTTTAGCCTCTTTATTTTTTTTTTCTTTTTTAAAGTATTAATGGTTTAGAGTATATTTGTTGATACATGGTAGAATTTCTCATCTCATCATGATATATGTCTCTTAAATACTCTCTATGTAGTGTGGGTCCATTCCCACCATCACACACTAGGACCCCACACCACCCTACAGACTCCTTCCTGCTTTCCTTCCCAGATTCCTTTGCTTTGGTGCAATATACCAAACCCAGTCCAAGTTTTATTTTGTATTTACCCTTTCTGTTCTTTTTTCTTAAGTTTCGCCTATAAGTGAGATTATCTGGTATTCATCATTTTCTTTCTTTCTTTCTTTTATAACTTATTTTACTTAGCATGATTCCTTCAAGCTCCATCCAAGATGAGGTGAAGGAGCTAACTCCATCAGATATTTATAGAAAAACACTGGCGAAACTCTTTTCAATCTAAGCTTTACAAGTATGAAAGTCATGACTCAAATCCATTTGTAAGAAAAGCAAAACCAAATATAAACCAGTGGGACTATATCAAATTAAAAAGCTTCTGCACAGTAAAAGAAAGTGGCAACAAAACCAAGAGACTTCCCCACACCTATGGACATCTAATCTTTAATAAGGGGGCCCAAAGGATTAAATGGAAGAAGGAGGCTCACTTCAATAAATAGTGCTGGGAAAACTGGGTTGTTGAAATTGAACCACTTTATCTCACCAAAAAACAAAAATCAACTCCAAATGGATCAAAGACCTAGATGTCAGACCAGAAACAATCAAATACTTAGAGGAAAACATTGGTAAAACACTTTCCCACCTACACCTCAAGGACATCTTTGATGAATCAAACCCAACTGCAAGGAAGACTAAAGCAGAAACAAACCAATGGGACTACATCAAATTGAAAAGCATCTGCACATCCAAAGAAACTATTAAACAAACAAAGAGACCCCTCACAGAATGGGAGAAGATCTTCAAATGCCATACATCAGACAAGAAACTAATCACCAAATATATAAAGAGCTCAGCAAACTTAGCACCAGAAAAGCAAATGACCCCATCCAAAAATGGGCAGAGGATATGAACCAAACATTCGCTACAGAGGAGATCCAAAAGGCTAACAAACATATGAAAAACTGCTCTAGGTCACTGATTGTCAGAGAAATGCAAATTAAGACAACACTAAGATACCACCTCACTCCTGTAAGAATGGCATACATCAAAAAGGACAGCAGCAACAAATGCTGGAGAGGTTGTGGGGACGGAGGAACACTTTTACATTGCTGGTGGGAATGTAAATTGGTACAGCCTCTGTGGAAAGCAGTCTGGAGAACTCTCAGAAGGCTAGACATGGACCTTCCATATGATCCAGTAATTCCTCTCCTGGGCTTATACCCCAAGGACTCCATAACACCGAACCAAAAAGAGGTATGTACTCCTATGTTCATAGCAGCACAATTCATGATAGCTAAAACCTGGAACCCAGGTGCCCAACAACAGATGAGTGGCTTAGAAAGCTGTGGTATATATACACAATGGAATACCATGCAGCTATCAAGAACAATGAACCCACCTTCTCTAACCCATCTTGGACAGAGCTAGAAGGAATTATGTTAAGTGAACTAAGAAAGATAAAGATGAGTATGGGATGATCCCACTCATCAACAGAAGTTGAGTAGGAAGATCTGAAAGGGAAACTAAAAGCAGGATATGACCAAATTGTAAGTAGGGCATCAAAGTAAATTCCCTGTGGTGAGGGGTAGACATGCAGCTTCCTGGGCCAGTGGGGGATGGGAGTGGGGGGGAGGGATGGGTCACAGTCTTTTGGTGGTGGGAATGGTGTTTATGTACACTCCTAGTAAAATGTAGTCATATAAATCACTAGTTAATTAATACGAGAGGGGAATATTAATTGTATGTCTCGAAGTTTTTCAAAACACAAACTGAATCTTTTCAATATATAGGCTGTGTATTTGATATGCAGACTCTCTCAAAAGCCTAGACCAAGTAGATCAGAAGCAACCAATAGCACAGCTATATACAAGATACTGGGTACTGTATAGCAAACCCTAACAAAAGGACTTTTCAAAGTTAACCCAATTACCAAATAATGTGATGATAACATTAACTATCGACTGTCTTTTTGAACCCTAAGACAGCAGGAACCTCACATCTCCACTATAGAGCCCCTACTTCCCCCAGTACTGGAACCCTTGGATAGGGCCCACTTTCCCGTATGCCTCTCCCAATCCATATCAAATAATATTGCATCTGCCGATCACAACCTAACCAACACAACGATTGCCACCTCAACATGCTTCACTTCAGACTGTGTCCAGAGACTTCACGTGTGGAATGACATCCTTCAGCTTCATTACTCGGGTGAGACCTTTCCTTTCATAGTATACTCTAATTCCATCTCAGGTGGTTCACTTCCTAACAAAATCCCAAAACCTAGATATACACTAGTTTCTGTGAGAGAGAGCATATCTTCACATGTATCCATAAACTACTGCAAAATATATACCTGAAAGCAGAAGTACACTAGAGTTTGCAGTGAGTACCCCCCTAACACTTCCTCTCCATTATTCCAAGCTTTGGGTCCATGAATGCTCAACAATTTGTTAGGCTTCGTATGTTAACTCTCTTCTCAGTCACCAGGTTCCAGATGTCATCAGGATGCCGGCCAGGCTTCCCTAGACTGAAGACGCCACCAGTGTGTCCTGGAGCTCAACTTCCGCGGAGACCCACCCTACTAGGGAAAGAGAGAGGCAGACTGGGAGTATGGACAGACCAGTCAACACCCATGTTCAGCGGGGAAGCAATTACAGAAGCCAGACCTTCTACCTTCTGCAACCCACAATGACCCTGGGTCCATGCTCCCAGAGGGATAGAGAATGGGAAAGCTATCAGGGGAGGGGGGAGGATATGGAGATTGTGTGGTGGGAATTGTGTGGAATTGTACCCCTCCTTCCCTATGGTTTTGTTAATTAATCCTTTCTTAAATAAATTAAAAAAAAAAAAAACCAAGAGACTTCTTATGGAATGAGAGAAGGTCTTTACATGTCATATATAACACAAAAGTTTAATAGCCAAAATATATAAAAATCTCAACAAACTTGGGGGAAAAAAGCTTTCTTAACTTTTGACATTACTCTCCAAACTAGAGTTCTTGGAAAAATTCAATTATCTTAATAATAAACTATTCTACATGACCGTAGTACTTTGCTTTGGATTCTCTAATCACTAAGCATATATTCCCAAGGCTTAAAAGGAATTTTAAGTATACATGCAATGCCAATAGTCTCCTAAAATTATAGGATAATATAAAGAAGTAATGATAGTGTGGATTGTATGTCAAAGGACATGAGGAAAAAATTAGGTCTATTCAAAAGGGAAATTTTCCTTAACTTTCCCCAGCTAAGAGATTACATCAGTTAATTCACAAGGGTGAATAAAAATGCTGTATCTCTCTGCACAACGTACAGACACACTATATTTAAATGATACTAATACAAATTCTGTAGATATACATATATCCATCCCATGGTCTAAATTTATTTTATCTCAATTAGTTTTTCTGTATTTTCATAAAGTTCAAAACACATTACCCCATAAGTCAAATTAGCTATTAATTTAATAGATATAGTTGTACATGATAATTATAGACATGATTTTTCTAGTCAGAATGGATATTTGGAAAAAAAATGTGATTGTAGCCATGCATCAATCTCAGTACAATGCAAATTGCATTGCCGTTAAATATTACATTGAACCATAGAACTTTGGAAGGGATGGAATGGAAAAGTGTAATTGTTGTTACAATCTACTATTAAATGAAATTTATTCTTTAATATCAGTGTAAATACCTTTAGGAGTACATGAGAACCTGTACTATTTTCATTAACAGGTCACCTTCCCAAACAAGAACAAGTAAGAAGGCTCATGAAACTATATAGGGGAAATAGACTGTTTTTTCCCAACATTTCCAATACTTCATATCTTTGTAGTTCTTAAAGACTCTGTAAGAACTTTGGAATATTTTAGTGCTTCTTGACTTCGGTGGACACAACCCTAAGTGGACTTAGTGAAGCTTTAATATCCAGTTGTGTTTTACAGTATAGGTTCTTACAATCAATGTAGATTTTTCCTTAATTCAAAGTTTGGAGTAAAAATATTTTACTTAGTATCTATATCAAAGGGTTACTGCATATGTAAACTACCAGATTGAATCTTTAAAAAAAAATTGGCAGTCAACTGAAAGCAAAGAGCCAAAGCTATATTTCTATCTTAACTATGTTAATGTCTGAGCCTGCAAGGATCAGTTGATTAAAGTTTTAGTCATTTTAAAAATCTATACAAGTAAATGACTAACAAATGTGAAGGGCACTGTATTAATTCAACTTAATTTGACAAACCTTTATTGAATAATTGTTATATGCTGATGGGTGCAATGGGTATAGATTATAACATGGCCCCATCATGAGGTGTTGACAATTTTAAAAGGAAAAGAATTTTAGTATAAAACTATACTAAGGAAATACAAATACACTGAGTGTAAATGATAACAGGGAGACAACTGATGGGATGAGGAAGAAGGATTTGTTGTTATTGTTGTTATTCTTTTCAATCTGCTAGTCAGATACAGGCTCTCTAAAGACGTAACATTTTAAAAGCAATGTAAATGAAGCTGCAGGTGGATGGTGTGAAAATTTTGTGGAATTGTCTTTCAGGAAGAAGAATAATAAACTTCTGGGATACAAAGCAAGAAACCACAAACTAGTCAGTGTAGATGAAGCCAGATGAACTGGGAGGTAGTGGGAATGGAAGATGGGGTCAAAGGAACAACCACAATCAATAAGAGAAAAATCTTACTCTGTCACAGTAAGAATTTTATTTTCAGAAGGGATACCTTTGAAGAACTCTTAAGTAGATAATTGACATGATCTGGTGAAATTTCTTCTTAACATCACCTCTATTTCTTCATGGACAATTGGTATGAAGACGACCAAGGAACAAACAGAGACACAAAATCAAGACCTAGCCGGCAGACCAAGTAAGAGAGAATATTGGCTTGGATTAGGAGGGTAACAACAGAGGCAATCACCCTGGGACACATTTTTAAAAAGGGTGCTTATATAACTTTCTGTTTGTATGTCTTTGTGAAGAATGAAGAAAAAAGTATACTGATTTTGTACTGGAAGAAATCACTGAAATGCTCTGAAATCTTACAGAAAAGTTTGGAAGAAAATTGGTGAGATATATTTGTCAAGAATTATCATGAACTGGGCTTGAAACATTTTACTATCCTGATTCCTACTAGATGTTCAATAGGAGATGTCAGATATGCAACTAAGTGTTCACATATAGTACTCAAGGGAAAGGTCAGAACTAGAAATTAAATGTGGGAGTCATCAGCAAATAGATGATATTTAAAGTCAATGGAACTGAATGAAACCACTTTACAAGTATAGAGTAAAAAATAAAGGCTACTAAATAATGCAGATTAAAGAACATCACAGATGTCACATAATGCCAACAGACTCAGAAGTGCTCATCAAGATGACTCTTAAAGTCTTAGCAGTTGGTGGAGGTTATGCAAAAAGGCTCTCATGCCTGAGGCTCCCAAGTCCCAGGTTAAATCCCTTGCACCATCATATGCCAGAGATTGCCGCGGACCACTCAGTGGACGAGCAGCAGGAGGGTCAGGGTTCTTGAAGGCAACCTCCCAGGTGGGTCAGGAGTCGGCGAGGGAGAACAGATAGACACCACACTCTATTGGAGGGTGAATCTGGACTCGTTTTAATAGTGAAACTGCATTAGCTTTTATACTTTTTTCAGGTTACATTCAGGTTGCCTAAGCAACCAGCTCATAAAGAAGTAACAATAGTCTTGTGGCTTTGGCAAGCTACATGTTATTCCCCCATAACTGTAAAGAATGGGTACAATACTTTGTATTGTTCTATTCCCAGGGGAGGTCATACGCAGAATTGTTTTAGACTTTTGTTGAGGGCTATCTACCATTAATCTTCTATGGGGGGGCATACAGATCTTTGCCTAGTTGTGGACCACTGCTCATCTAGGTCTGGTACAGTTTAACTATTAATCTTTCTTTGTTTCAATATGTCAACTTGTACCTGGGAGGCCTCAATCTCTGTATTGTTTCTATGAGGGGCAAGTCAACATGACTTGTTTTGTCCGTCTATGTTGACCCACCTTCTCCACTTTCATAATGTAACTTTCAAATATGCTCCTGTGTAAGGGAGAGGGGGTGCTTCTGACTCTCCATTCCCACCAGGCACTGCCAAAGCATTATTAATCAATTGTGACAGTATAATTGTTTGTAGCAATAACAGGGGGAGAATGCGTCGACCCATTCCCGTCCTTCTGCCCAGCTTCTTTGAAGTCTGAATGCAGGTCCAGAGGAGATGACTTTGTAAGTCTCTCTGGTGGTCGTGACGGGGCGGCGCAAGAGATGACCAGTACTCTGCTTAAAAAAAAAATTTAATTTAATTAAAAAAGCCTTAGCAGTGGGGACAAGGTGGTAGTCCCTCTATCCTTTCAATTTCTATCTGTCCCACCTAGTAAACATAGAAATGGCTTCTGAGAGTGGTGGATTTGTAGTGCTGGCACTGAGACTCAGCAATAACTTTGGTATAAATAAATAAATAGTTTTTTTTTTTTAATTTTGGCATATGAGGGTTGGGTGGTAGTGCAGTGGGTTAAGCACACATGGTGTGAAGCACAAGGGCCAGTTTCTAGATCCCAGTTGGAGCCCTGACTCTCCACCTGCAGGGGCAGGTTGCTTCATAAGTGATGAAGCACGTTTGCAGGTGTCTATTTTTCTCTCCTCCTTTCTGTATTCCCCTCCTCTCTCGATTTCTCTGTCCTGTCCAACAACAGCATTAATAACAACAATAATAAAAACAATGATTAAACAAGGGCAGCAAAAGGGAAAAAAATAGCCTCCCAGAGCAGTGGATTCCTAGTGCAGGCGTCGAGTCCCAGCGATAACCCTGTAGGTAAAAAATAAATAAATAAATAATCAAACAAGCATCTTGTTAGAGTCTTAGTTATGATCTGTTAAAATTTAATAACACAAACACCAAGACACATCACAGTCACAATGAGAAGAAGTAAGGATAAAGAAAGGATCCTAAAGGCTGCAAGAGAGAAACAAAAAGTCACATACAGGGAAAAACCCATAAGACTTTCTGCAGATTTCTCAACTCAAACTCTAAAAGCCAGAAGGGAGTGGCAAGATATCTATCGAGCCCTGAATGAAAAAGGGTTTCAACCAAGGATAATATATCCTGCTAGACTTTCATTCAAGCTAGATGGAGGGATCAAAACCTTCTTAGATAAACAACAGTTAAAGGAGGCAACTATCACCAAGCCGGCCCTGAAAGAGGTACTAAAAGACCTCTTATAAACAAGAACATCACTATAATACTTGTAATATATCAGAGTAAACAAATTGATTTTTAGAACAATGGCACTACAATACATTAAATCCATAATATCAATAAATGTCAATGGCTTAAACTAACCTATCAAAAGGCACAGGGTGGCGGGATGGATCAGAAAACATAACCCAACCATATGCTGCTTGCAAGAATCCCATCTGTCACAACAAGATAAACACAGACTTAAAGTCAAAAGATGGAAAACTATCATACAGGCTAACGGTCCACAAAAAAGGGCAGGAACAGCCATTCTCATCTCAGACACGATAGATTTTAAATTAAATAAAATAATAAAAGATAGGCAAGGACATTACATAATGATTAGAGGATCAATCAGCCAAGAAGACTTAACAATTATTAACATCTATGCACCCAACGAGGGACCATCTAAATACATTAAACACCTGTTGAAAGAATTTCAAAAATACATCAATAGTAATACAATAATAGTGGGAGACTTCAATACCCAAATATCACACTTAGACTGATCAAAAAAGCAGAGAACCAGTAAAGATACAAGAGAATTGAATGAAGAGATTGACAGACTAGACCTCTTGGACATTTTCAGACTCCTCCACCCCAAAAAACTGGAATACAACTTCTTTTCAAATCCACACAACACATACTCAAGGATAGACCACATGTTAGGCCACAAAGACAGCATCAATAAATTCAAGAGCATTGAAATCATCCCAAGTATCTTCTCAGACCACAGTGGAGTAAAACTAACTTTTAACAACAAACGGAAAATTATTAAAAGACATAGAATTTGGAAACTAAACAACATGCTCCTTAAGAACCACTGGGTTAGAGACTCACTCAAACAGGAAATTCAAATGTTCCTGGAAACTAATGAAAATGAAGACACAACCTATCAAAATATTTGCGACACAGCGAAAGCAGTAGTGAGAGGGAAACTTATAGCCATACAATCACATATTAAACACCAAGAAGAAGCCCAAATGAACGACCTTACTACACACCTCAAGGACTTAGAGGAAGAGGAACAAAGGAACCCTAAAGCAACCAGAAGGACAGAAATCACTAAAGTTAGAGCAGGAATAAACAACATCGAAAATAAAAGAACCATACAAAAGATCAATGAAGCCAAATGTTGGTTCTTTGAAAGATTAAACAAAATTGACAAACCCCTAGCCAGACTCACCAAACAAAAAAGAGAGAAGACTCAAATTAACAGAATTGTAAACGATGCAGGAGATAACACAACTGACACCACAAAAATCCAGAGAATTCTGCGAAACTTCTATAAAGAACTATATGCCACCAAGCTAGAGAATCTGGAAGAAATGGAACAATTCCTAGAAACCTATGCACTTCCAAAACTGAACCAAGAAGAACTACAAAATCTAAATGCACCAATCACAGACAAAGAAATTGAAACCGTTATTAAGAATCTCCCCAACACCAAAAGTCCTGGACCAGATGGCTTCACAAATGAATTCTACAAAACTTTCAGGAAACAGTTAATACCCATACTTCTTAAGCTAGTCCATAAGATTGAAGAAACAGGAATACTCCCTTCCACCTTTTATGAAGCCAACATCACCCTGATACCAAAAGCTGATAGGGAAAGAACAAAAAAGAAAAACTACACACCAATATCTCTGATGAACATAGATGCCAAAATATTAAACAAGATCTTGGCCAACCGGATACAGCAACACATCAAAAAGATTGTTCATTATGACCAAGTGGGATTCATCCCAGGAATGCAAGGCTGGTTCAACATCCGCAAATCAATCAATGTCATTCATCACATCAATAAAAGCAAAGCCAAAAACCATATGATTATCTCAATAGATGCAGAGAAAGCCTTTGACAAAATCCAACACCCATTAATGCTCAAAACTCTACAGAAAATGGGAATAAATGGGAAATTCCTCAAGATAGTGGAGTCTATATATAGCAAACCTACAGCCAACATCATACTCAATGGAGAGAAGCTGAAAGCATTCCCCCTCAGATCGGGGACTAGACAGGGCTGTCCACTGTCACCGTTACTCTTCAACATAGTATTGGATGTTCTTGCCATAGCAATCAGGCAAGAGAAAGAAATCAAAGGGATACAGATTGGAAGGGAAGAAGTCAAGCTCTCACTATTTGCAGATGATATGATAGTATACATAGAAAGACCTAAAGAATCCAGTAGAAAATTACTGGAAGTTGTTAGGCAATATAGCAAGGTATCAGGCTACAAAATCAATGTACAAAAATCAGTGACATTTCTTTATGCAAACACTAAATCTGAAGAAGAAGACATCCAGAAATCACTCCCTTTTACTGTTTCAGCAAAATCAATCAAATACCTAGGAATAAAGTTGACCAAAGAAGTGAAAGACTTGTATACTGAAAACTATGAGTCGCTACTCAAGGAGATAGAAACTGATACCAAGAAATGGAAAGATATCCCATGCTCATGGATTGGAAGAATAAATATCATCAAAATGAATATTCTCCCCAGAGCCATATACAAATTTAATGCAATACCCATCAAAGTTCCACCAGGCTTCTTTAAGAGAATAGAACAAATACTACAATCATTTATCTGGAACCTGAAAACACCTAGAATTGCCAAAACCATCTTAAGGAAAAGAAACAGAAATGGAGGCATCACACTCCCAGACCTTAAATTATATTATAAAGCCATCATCATCAAAACAGCATGGTACTGTAACAAAAATAGGCATACAGACCAGTGGAACATAATTGAAAGCCCAGAAGTAAATCCCAACATCTATGGGCATCTAATCTTTGATAATGGGGCCCAAAGGATTAAATGGAAAAAGGAGGCTCTCTTCAATAAATGGTGCTGGGAAAACTAGGTTGAAACATGCAGAAGAATGAAATTGAACCACTTTATCTCACCAGAAACAAAAATCAACTCCAAATGGATCAAAGACCTAGATGTCAGACCAGAAACAATCAAATACTTAGAGGAAAACATCGGTAAAACACTTTCCCACATACACCTCAAAGACATCTTTGGTAAATCAAACCCAATTGCAAGGAAGACCAAAGCAGAAACAAACCAATGGGACTACATCAAATTGAAAAGCTTCTTCACATCCAAAGAAACTATTAAACAAACAGAGAGACCCCTCACAGAATGGGAGAAGATCTTCACATGCCAGACATCAGACAAGAAACTAATCACCAAAATATATAAAGAGCTCAGCAAACTTAGCCGCAAAAAAGCAAATGACCCCATCCAAAAATGGGCAGAGGAAATGAACAAAACATTCACCACAGAGGAGATCCAAAAGGCTAAAAAACATATGAAAAACTGCTCTAGGTCACTGATTGTCAGAGAAATGCAAATTAAGACAACACTAAGATACCACCTCACTCCTGTAAGAATGGCATACATCAAAAAGGACAGCAGCAACAAATGCTGGAGAGGATGTGGGGACAGAGGAACCCTTTTACATTGCTGGTGGGAATGTAAATTGGTCCAGCCTCTGTGGAGAGCAGTCTGGAAAACTCTCAGAAGGCTAGACATGGACCTTCCATATGACCCAATAATTCCTCTCCTGGGGTTATACCCCAAGGACTCCATAACACCCAACCAAAAAGAGGTCTGTACTCCTATGTTCATAGCAGCACAATTCATAATAGCTAAAACCTGGAAGCAACCTAGGTGCCCAACACCAGATGAGTGGCTGAGAAAGCTGTGGTATATATACACAATGGAATACTATGCAGCTATCAAGAACAATGAACCCACCTTCTCTGACCCATCTTGGACAGAGCTAGAAGGAATTATGTTAAGTGAACTAAGTCAGAAAGATAAAGATGAGTATGGGATGATCCCACTCATCAACAGAAGCTGACTAAGAAGATCTGAAAGGGAAACTAAAAGCAGGACCTGATCAAATTGTAAGTAGGGCACCAAAGTAAAAACCCAGTGGTGAGGGGTAGGCATGCAGCTTCCTGGGCTAGTGGGCGGTGGGAGTGGGGGGGAGGGATGGGTCACAGTCCTTTGGTGGTGGGAATGGTGTTTATGTACACTCCTAGCAAAATGTAGACATATAAATCAGTAGCTAATTAATATGAGGGGGAAATCAATTGTATGTCTCAAAGTTTCTCAAAAGACAAACTGAATCTTTTTAATATATAGGCTATGTATTTGATATGCAGACTCTCTCAAAAGCCTAGACCAAGTAGATTAGAAGCTTCCAATAGCACAACTATATACAAGATACCGGGTACTGTCCAGCAAACCATAACAAAGGGACTTTTCAAAGTTAACCCAATTAACAAATAATGTGATGATAATATTAACTATTGATTGTCTTTTTGAACCCTAAGACAGCAGGAACCTCACATCTTCACTATAGAGCCCCTACTTCCCCTAGTCCTGGAACCCTTGGATAGGGCCCACTTTCCCGTATGCATCTCCCAATCCAAACCAAATAACATTGCATCTGCCGATCACAACCTAACCAAAGCAACGATTGCTACCTCAATATGCTTCACCTCAGAATGTATCCAGAGACTTCACGTGTGGAATGACAGCCCTTCAGTTTCATTACTCGGGTGAGACCTTTCCTTTAATAGTACACTCTAATTTCATCTCAGGTAGTTCACTTTCTAACAAAGTCCCATAACCTAGATATACACCAGTTTCTATGAGAGAGAGCTTATGTGCACACGTATCCATAAACTACTGCAAAATATATACCTGAAAGCAGGACTACACTAGAGTTTACAGTGAGTACCTCCCTAACACTTCCTCTCCACTATTCCAAGCTTGGGATCCATGATTGCTCAACAAATTGTTTGGCTTCATATGTTAACTCTCTTTTCAATCACCAGGTTCCAGATGCCACCAGGATGCTGGCTAGGCTTCCCTGGATTGAAGACCCCACCAATGTGTCCTGGAGCTCAGCTTCCCCAGAGTCACACCCTACTAGGGAAAGAGAGAGGCAGACTGGGGGTATGGACCGACCAGTCAACGCCCATGTTCAGTGGGGAAGCAATTACAGAAGCCAGACCTTCTACCTTCTGCAACCCTCAACGACCCTGGGTCCATGCTCCCAGAGGGATAGAGAATGGGAAGGCTACCATGGGAGGGGGTGGGTTATGGGGATTGGGTGTTGGGAATTGTGTGGAGTTGTACCCCTCCTACCTTATGCTTTTGTTCACTAATCCTTTCTTAAATAAAAAATTAAAAAAAAATTTAATAACACAGTCCAGTAAAATAGCTGACTTGGACATGTGCTGCTTTGCTATGTGCATTATTTGGGTTTGAGCCTGGCTTCCACCACATTAAAGGAAGCTTTGGTGCTGTAGTCTCTTTCACTCATTTTCTGCTTCTGTCTCTGTTTCTATCTCTGTCTTTCTCTTTCTATATATCTGTCACTAGCTCTCTCTCTCTCTCTCTCTCTCTCTGTTTGTGTGTGTGTGTTTTCCTAGAGCTGTGAAGCCCCACGTGAAGAAAAAAATAAAATGATAGATGATACACAGAGACAGACATCCTAAATCTCCTATACTTTCATAAGCATTAGTTATTATTTTTATTATCTTACCCCACATATTATATTTTTCATGAAACTAAAGCACTACGTAATCTTGTATTAGTCAAGTATACAATGTAAGTGCTTTATATTCAGCTAAAATGTGACTTACATTGATTGAGGAACACAAGAGGGGATCAGTAAGTGTACAAGTTCTAGGATCTGGGAAGTAACTCATAAAAACTTAATTTTTTCTTTTTTCCTTTTTTTAAACTTAATCTTTTCTTTTGCACAATTAATTTTTACTTATGTTTTTACTTGTTATTTAATAGTCACTAACAAGATTATAATATAACAGAGGTGTAATTCTATACAACTTCCACCACCAAAGTTCTATGTCCCCATCCCCTGCACTGGTAACGACCTAGTTTTCCCAAGATCACAGAATTAGGCTGAATATATATAATTGAATTCATGTTTCAATTGTTTGGTTTGTTTGTCTCTAGGGTTAACACTGGGTCTCAATGGCAGCACGATGAATCCAGTAAGTACTGCTGGTGGCCACTTTTTTTTTTTTCATTTTATTGGATAGGACAGAGAGAAATTGAAAGAAGAGGGGGAAATAGGGAGATAGAATGATAAGACACCTACAGACATGCTTCACAGCTTCTGAATATTCCCCCTTGCAGTTGGGGAACTGAACCATTGGCTTGATCCTGGATCCTTGTGTTTAGTACTATTTGCTTTTAACTGGATGTGCCACTGCCTGGCCCCTATCTCAATTCTCTATATTCCACATATGAGTGAAATCATTCAATAGTTTGTCCATCACTTCCTTACTTAACTTCACTATGTATAATCACTGCCAGTTCTATTCACTTTGTTCTAGAGAGCACAATGTAGTCTTTCTTAACTGTCAAGTTAACTGCGGACTCAATTGAGGTTTTTATTCCAGTGTTAAAGGCTTCCCTGACCCTTTACTCAATCTAAGTTTCTCTCATAGGATCATTCTCTTTTTATTATTTTTTTTCATTTTTTCGGGTATTTTAAACTTTCATCAGGAAAATAAAAAGGCATGCACCAGATATGCACATGGGATATTGGGCCAAAGACAGATGACCTCATGTGAAAGATGATGCCCATTTTTCTTTACTTCCTTTCTAAGTCACACTTACATCAGTTATAATTTCCAGGTGTGTAGGCACACGCCTTTAGATGAAGCTATCCCCTAAGCCAGAAAGATAACTAGAAAAATGCATGTGGATACTTCCACCAGCAGAACTCATCCCATTTTGATAACATATTTTTTTTCTGAGCACCTAGACTAGAAAGATTCAGTTAATGTGCTGTGTTTGTGTGCATGTGTGTAATAGATGACACAAACTAAGAAAAGTGGAATCAACAACTATAATAGCCACTAAGGTAGTGGCACAGTGGTAAAATTCAGAACCTGCAAACATGAAGTTCTAAATTCAGTCCTAGGCACTGCATACATCAGAAAGATAAAAGACATCAAAAACTAGACTATGACAAAACTGAAAAACTAGACTGTGACAACACTCAGCACTAGACTATTGTCTCCATTTTGTAGAACTCTGATCTGATATGAAATTGGTGGAGGACCCAAGGACACTCACTGAGTATAGCCAATAAAACTATGAACCAGTACAATCATGAACACAGTAGAAGGGCCTTGCCACATACAGCATGCATTGTAGATGTGTTACACATATATGAGAAAAAGTACCAAAATATTAACAAGAACAGACCAGACAAAGATCAGTATTATCAGGAGGCCTTGGTAATTTAGTTCATGAGAGATAAAAGGACATGGGTGTGAATATAAATCCTACATATACTAACTGAATGACCTTGGGTGAAAGATTTCTAGTCCATAAATGGGAACAGTAATACTTCCTTGCTCATGTCACTGTTAGAAGGATTATAGTGAGAATGCAAGCACAGTGCTTTATATTTATTATAAATCTAGTAAATGTGGGTGAAAGTGGTGATAGAAACCAGTGTACAATAAATGCTATTTGTTATTATAGTGTAGATACTGAGCTAAATGTATTTAACCCTCTTAATAAACTTGTGAAGTAAATGCAGTTATTTTCCTCCCATAAAATTGAAACAACTAAGGCACTAAAGATTGAATAACTTGATTCTAAAATCAAGTTATCACATGGAAAATTTAGAACTAAAACCAAAGCAGGATAGCTTTCTGGCCTGGGATTTAGAGATATTATTGGTATAGTAGGTTGGAGATGATATTTGTAGAATGGTAGAAGAGTACTATGTCAGCAGAAAAGGTTAATGTCATCACTGATTAATAAATATTAAAATAATAGATCATTTAGGGACCAGGTGATGACACACCTGCTTTGGTGCACATATTTGAGTGTGCAAGGACCTGGATTCGAACCCCCCCTTCACCTGCAGAGGGAAAACTTCATGAGTGGTGAAGCAGGGCAGCAGGTGTTTCTCTGTCTCTCTCCTTCTCTATCTCCCTCTCCTCTCTCAATTTCTGGCTGTATCTATGCAATAAATAAAAACATTTTTTAAAAAAATCATAGAGGGCCAGGCCATGACGCACCAGGTTGAACACACATAGTACAAAGCACAAGGACCCCCACAAGCATCCCAGTTTGAGTCCCCAGCTCCCCACCTGCAGAGGCAGGGGGGTCACTTCACAAGTGGTAAAGCAGGTCTGTAGGTGTCTGTCTCTCTCCCTTTCTCTCTCTCTATCTTCCCCTCATTTCCAATTTCATTCTGTCCTATCCAACAAAAAGTGGCCACCAGGAGCAGTGACTTCATAGTGCCAGCACTGAGCCCCAGCAATAACCCTGGAGGCAAACAAAAAATAATAATTTAGCCATAAAACATATAATAAATATGTCAGATAAGGCATGAGATTTAGAAAACAATAACTAGCTCTATGGAAACCTGAGGTAATTGCACACAGTGTACAGATATTTGGACTTTAAGTAAAGACATGTTAGTTCCGTGAGACACTGGGAAGTTTGCTTAACTCTCAACTACTTGTTTGGAAAAAAAAAAGTTATACTTCACTGGATTTATAATAAAAATATGACCATATCCTGGACTTGTGATATCATAAAGTATTCACTAAACATTAATGCTGGTATTATCCTTCTTTATTTTAAAATAGGTGGGTAAATTTACTTATAAAAATTTATATTAAGAAATGAAACATTAGTGATCCCTTACTATGATGCGTACAGTATCAAGTACCTTTCTTCCTCTGTTTTCTTTTATTTATTTTTATTCCTTAATATTTCCTTTTATCATACACAATGAATTTTATGCTTACTATATACTGTGCTTTATATATATAGCACTAGAGCTATAACACACACACACACACACACACACACACACACACAGTGTGATTACATTCCAGAGGGAGAGATTTCTCTTTGTTGAAGCAATCAGGGACAGTTTCATAGTCTTACACATAAGAAGAAATTTGAGTTAACCCTTGGGAACTGGGAATCTAGACCAAGAATAATAGGATGGGAAAAGGATAGAAACAAAATGGATAGTGACATGTATTATGTCAGTTGACAGTAAACCTTATCATAATATTTTATTTTTATTTATGTTTTATTTTTAAATTGAGTTAGAAAAACTGAGAGGATGGGGAGATGGAAAAAGAAAAAATCTTGCAGCACTATTTCAGCAGTCATGAAGCTTCCCCTTTGCAAGTAGATCCCCAGGAATTGAACCTGGGTCCTTCTGCACTGTAAATTGAGTGATTCACTGGGTGTGCTACAGCCTGGCCCTCATAATCTAATTTTGTTATTAAAATCCATTATTTCTTTGGAATATTATGAATTGTTTTTGCTAGTCCTTGATGAGCTCCAACAGTATGTCCCATTTGGTGAATTGTCATGGGGCATTTTGCAAATGCAAGAAAGTTTCTAGGAAAAAAGGAAATTTCTATACCTGCCTCTGAATCTTGCCACAGCTTACATCTTCCCAACAACAGCATCTTATATTCTTTAGAAGGTACCAAATATAACAGCAGTACAAATAGTCACTTTAGTAAATCACAGCAGCCTTGAAGTCTGGGGTAGGTATTAGGGCAAGCTGGACATTCTTGAAGACAAAATTAAACCACAGTTCAGGGGAAAGTCACAAAAATGTATATTTCATTCTTGAAGGCAACATATATTTAAAGAAAGTAAAATCTTGGTTAAACTATTTTTGAGTCATGTATAAGTGTTCACTATAAACCAGAATGATTTTGCTTGACTTACTTGGTTCAGTTTCTCAGTTTTTTCCCCTTCTGTGCTAATGGTAAGTTATCAATCATCAAAGCTGTAATCATATTTTGCAGAAGGCCACCGGCATCATTTTCAATCATTTAAGCGTTGCCAGCCTGCTTCCCTTCTTTATATCACAGAGATTAATGTGAAAGGTTTTCTAGATGCATTTCAGAAAAATTAGCAAATTATTATTGTTCTTTACTTGCAGTTCACCATTTCATCAAGCATTACTCATAGTCTCAATTGTGACTTCTAAGAGTTTTATTGTTTGAAGGAAGAAAAATAATGAAGGCATCCTAAATTTAACACTGGGATGAATCTTTGGAAAAATGATGTTAGTATCCAAAGCTGAAAATTATAGATAAGATGCATTTGTGGTTACATATTTTCTTTTACCTCAAGTTTTTTTCGTACACAAATATTGAACAAATAAAAATATTTAAAAAATAAATATTAAAAAAAATAAATTTTGTTTTAAGGTTGACAACCTTTGAAACTCCTCATAATCTCTTTGGGGACAACAGGGTGTTAGTTTCAATCTAGACATGATCATTGTTAGATTTACAACCACAACATTTACTTTTACAATATTTTGTTACTCTGTTGATTTATACAAATATCACATGATCATTATAATACTACAACAGGGAATTAAAGAATAAACTTAAGAATGAATTTTAGTTGCTCTAAATAAGCCCCACTAGCCTTTTACATACATACCTGTTTAACTTATGTTTCTCTTTTCTTTCTACCCTTATTTCACTAATTCTTTCTTTAACATGTCCATTTCCCCATTACTAAATGATTCTTCCTCAAACCAAAGCTAACAACCTGATATTTTCTCCATCATTATATAGAATTTGCAGAAGATCATGAATTATTCATATTCTTGTTCACACAGCAAACAGAAAATCAGTAAGGAAGAGTTGAACACATATCAATGAACTGTACGTAATACATGTCTACTTATCCAATAATAGCAAAGTGAATATTCTGTTCAACTCATTTAACATAGCCTCTTTGTTCCATGAACTAATTCTTAGCAAAGTACTAACTATAGAAGAGCCTAAGACTGAAATAGAATAAAACTAGAATTCAATAACAGAAGAAAAATTAAAGAGCTTACCATATGTAAAGAATGATTAGATAATTCTGCATGATGTATGAGTCAAATAAGTAGTATCAAAAGAAACTAAAATGTATTTGAAATAATAATAAAATAAAACATAGTTGTCTAACTATATGGATATAGAAAATTTGTTCAGAGAGAAAATTAATTGAATGCATATTTTAGTGTAAAAACTATAATATTTTTTCCTTACATCTAGAAAAATCATAAAACTAAGACTAAATCACAACCAAAGTAAATAAGAAAAAAGTAGATAATAAGAATTATAGCAGATATTGATCAACTTAAGGTTATAAAACCATCTTTTAGTATATTAATAAAAATAGTAGGTCTCTACCCAGGCTATCTAAGAAATATGGAGAGAAGATACAAATTATAATGTAATAAAATAACATAACTAGAAATTCAAAGGAAATTAAAATTACAATAAAATAATGTTATGAACAACTTGATGTTCTTACAAAAAATATGAATAAACCTTAACCGTTAAATAAATTTAGTGATTAATTACTTTCCAAAAAATAAAACACTGCACACTGATGAAATCTACCAAACATAATTTAAGGAAGATGTTTTATTAACTTTTCACACTTTCTTTTAGAGGAAGGTAGTAGAAGAAATACTTCCCATGTTTTCTTATGTGGCTAGTATAACCCTAGTATGCCCAAACCAGATTAAGAAGTTGTTAAGGGGGAAACAAACAAACAAACAAAACCTACAGACTGTCTCTCTGTATACCAACTACAGTTTATCTTTCCTGGTCATAAATACAACAATCCTAGACAAAATGTAGCAACAATGTATGACAATAATTACATACTAGGCCAAAGTGATTCAAAGTCAAATTGTGCCAAGTTAATTTAGCCTTTGAGAATCAGTATGATCAGTTATATCAAAAGATTAAATGAGAAATTTATTCTTCTAATAAAAAATGCAGAAAAAGTTCTTGGAAAAATACAGTTCCCATCCTATTTGATAACTAAGTCATTAAATGAGGAACTGAGAGGAACTTTCTCAACTTTAAAAGACTAGCTACCAAAATCCCACAACAAACATTATATTTAATGGTGTGAAGCTACAATATTCCCTACCAAGCTCAGAAATAAGGGTTTTGTTTTTTTCCTCACACACTTTTCAAACATAAGCAAAAGTATTACCTAATACAGAAGGACAAGATAAAACTAATTTTTTACTGGTTAGTAAAGAAGAAGTAAAGCTACCCCTGCTTTTAGATGAAATGATTAAAATCTGAATGAATCAAAATAAAGTCCTTAGTAAAAAAAGCATTTTGAGCAAGACTGCAAGATAAAATGTTAGTACACAGAAAGTACCTGCTTCCCTATGTCTCAGAAATGAAGAAGTATAATATAATTTGAAGCTAAAAATGTAACATTTACATTAGCAGCATAAAAATGAGATATGCAGAAATAAATCTCATAAAACTTATACACATCACCTATATAAAGACACTACAAAGTTCTAATGAAAGAAATGAAATAAAAACAGAAAAATGCAAATATGACCCATGTTCATAAATACAAATGCTAATTATTGTCAAGATGTCTATTTAAAATAACTTGATCATAAAAGCTGATGTCATCTCAATAAATTCACAAGATATTATTTGGTTAATATCAAGACATTGATTTCAAATATTAAATGAAGAAACAAATACTGCAGAATAAGCTCTACATCATAAATCAGCAGGGAAACACAAGTGAAAACAATTACTATTACAGATAGATATAAGCACATGTCAATTAGAACGACCTAAATATGGAACACATATGAGTGCATCCTTATTATTAAACGTTTCTATTTATGTTATTTATATGCAAGTTGTAGAACAGGATGTGTACAGGCAATCTTTCTGCATTCCTCTCATTTTTAATATAAACACAAAACTGTTCTAAAAATAAGACTTTCTCAGCCACTCATCTGCTGTTGGGCACCTGGGTTCCTTCCAGGTTTTAGCTATTATGAATTGTGTTATTATGAACACAGATGTACACATATCTTTTTGGTTGGGCATTATAGAATCCTTAGGGTATACACCCCAGGAGAGGGATTACTGGGTCATATGGAAGGTCTATGTCTAGCCTTGTGAGAGTTCTCCAGACTGCTCTCCAGAGAGGCTGGACCAATTTACATTCCCACCAGCAGTGCAGAAGGGTTCCTCTGTTCCCACAGCCTCTCCAGCATTTGTTGCTGCTGTCCTTTTTGATGTATGCCATTCTCACAGGAGTGAGGTGGTATCTCAATGTTGTCTTTATTTGCATTTTTCTAACAATCAGCGGCCTGGAGAAGTTTTTCATATGTTTGTTAGCCTTTGGATCTCTTCTGAAATGAATGTCTTGTTCATATCCTCTGCCCATTTTTGGATGTGGTCATTTGCTTTCTTGGTGCTAAGTTTGCTGAGGTCTTTGTATATTTTGGTGATTAGTCTCTTGTCTGATGTTTGGTATGTGAAGATCTTCTCCAATTCTGTGAGGAGTCTCTTTATGTGATAGTTTCTTTTTTTTAATTTATTTTTTATTTAAGAAAGGATAAATTGACAAAACCATAGGGTAAGAGGGGTACAACTCCACACAGTACCCACTACCCAGTCTCCATATCCCACCCCCTCCCCTGATAGCTTTCCCATTCTCTATCCCTCTGGGAGCATGGACCCAGGGTCATTGTGGGTTGCAGAAGGTGGAAGGTCTGGCTTCTGTAATTGCTTCCCCGCTGAACATGGACGTTGACTGGTTGCTCCATACTCCCAGTCTGCCTCTCTCTTTCCCTAGTAGGGTGGGTCTCTGGAGAAGTGGAGCTCCAGGACACATTGGTGGGGTCGTCAGTCGAGGGAAGCCTGGCCAGCATCCTGATGACATCTGGAACCCGGTGGCTGAAAAGAGAGTTAACATACAAAGCCAAATAAATTGTTGAGCAATCATGGACCCAAAGCTTGGAATAGTGGAGAGGAAGTGTTAGGGGGGTACTCACTGCAAACTCTAGTGTACTTCTGCTTTCAGGTATATATTTTGCAGTAGTTTATGGATACCTGTGAACATATGCTCTCTCTCACAGAACCTGGTCTATATCTAGGTTATGGGACTTTGTTAAAAAGTGATCCACCTGGGATGGAATTAGAGAATACCATGAAAGGAAAGGTCTCACCCGAGTAATGAAGCTGAAGGGTTGTAATTCCACACGTGAAGTCTCTGGACACAGTCTGAGCTGAAGCATGTTGAGGTGGCATTGATTAGGTTGCGATCGGCAGACGCAATATTATTTGATATGGATTGGGAGAGGCATGTGGGAAAGTGGGCCCTATCCTAAGATTCCAGGACTGGGGGAAATATAGGCTCTATAGTGGAGATGTCAGGTTCCTGCTGTCTTAGGGTTCAAAAAGACAATGGATAGTTAATGTTATCATCACATTATTTGGTAATTGGGTTAACTTTGAAAAGTCCTTTTGTTAGGGTTTGCTGTATAGTACCTAGTATCTTATATAGCTGTGCCACTGGTTGCTTGTGATCTACTTGGTCTAGGCTTTTGAGAGAGTCCACATATCAAATACACAGCCTATATATTAAAAAGACTCAGTCTGTGTTTAAAAACTTAGATACATACAATTAATTTCCCCTCATATTAATTAACTAGTGATTTATATGACTACACTTTACTAGGAGTGTACATAAACACCATTTCCACCACCAAAAGACTGTGTCTCATCCCACCCACCGGCCCAGGAAGCCGCATGTCCACCCTCCGCCTCATCACAGAGTATGGGATGATCCCACTCATCAACAGAATTTGAGAAAGAAGATCGGAAAGGGAAACTAAAAGCAGGATCTGACTAAATCGAATGTGTGATAGTTTCTTTGGCTGTACAGAAGCTTTCCAATTTGATGTAGTCCCATTGGTTTGTTTCTGCTTTAGTCTTTCTTGCAATTGGGTTTTGAGAAAGCTGTGGTACATATACACAATGGAGTACTATGCAGCTATTAAGAACAATGAACCCACTTTATCTGACCCATCTTGGACAGAGCTAGAGGAACTGTGTTAAGTGAGTTAAGTCAGAAAGATAAAGATGAGTATGGGATGTTCACTCATCAACAGAAGTTGAGAAAGAAGAACAGAAAGGGAAACTAAAAGCAGGATCTGATTAAATCGAGAGCAGAGCACCAATGTAAAAACACTGTGGTGAAGGGGAGGGTGGCCATTGGGCTTCCCAGCGTGGCCATGTGGGGAGGCGGGGGTGGGTTGTTGCGATGGGACACAGTCTTTTGGTGGTGGGAATGGTGTTTATGTACACTCCTAGTAAAGTGTACATATATAAACCACTACTAAACAAATATAAGAGGGGAAAAATTGATCATATGTCTAGAACTCCTTAAAACATAGACTGATTCTTTTTAATACATAGGCTGTCTTTGATATGTTGAATCTCTCAAAAGCCTAGACCAGGGAGAACAGAAGCAACTGGTAGCGCAGCTATATAAGCTATATACAAGATTCTGGGTATTATACCCCAAATCCTAACAGAGGGATATTTCAAAGTTAACCCAATCACCAAATAATGTGATAGTAACAATAACTATCCATTGTCTTCTTGAACCCTAAGACAGCAGGAACCTCACATTTCCACTATAGAGCCTATATTTCCCCCAGTCCTGGAACCTTAGGGTGGGGCCCACTTTTCTGCATGCTGCTCTCAATTCAAATCAAATAATATTGCATCCGCGGATCACAACCTAATCAACGCAAAGAGTGCCACCCCAGCATGCTTCACTTCAGACTGTGACCAGAGACTTCAGGTGTGGAATGACAACCCTTCAGCTTCATCACTTGGGTGAGACCTTTCCTTTCATAGTATTCTCTAATTCCATTCTAGGTGTTCCACTCCCTAACAAACTCCTAAAACCTAGATATAGTCCAGGTCCCCTGAGATAGAGCATATGTTCACACCTATCCATAAACTAGGGAAAAATATATACCTGAAAGCAGAAGTACACAAGAGCCTACAGGGAATACCCCCACCCCAACACTTTATCTGAACTATTCCAGTCTTTAGGTCCATGGTTGTTCAACAATTTGTTTGGCTTTGTATGTTAACTCTCTTTTCAGCCATCAGGTTCCATATACCAGCACAATGCCAACCAGATTTCCATGGACAGAGGGCCCCACCAATGTGTCCTGGAGCTCTGCTTCCCCAGAGACCCACCCTACTAGGGAAAGAGAGAGGCAGACTGGGAGTATGGATTGACCAGTTAAGGCCCATGTTCATCAGGGAAGCAATTACAGAAGCCAGACCTTCCACCTTCTGCAACCCACAACGACCCTGGATCCATGCTCCCAGAGGGATAGAGAATGAGAAAGCTATCAGGGGAGGGGGTGGGATATGGAGATTGGGTAGTCGTAATTGTGTGGAACTGTACCCCTCTTATCCTATGGTTTTGTTAATGTCTCTTCTCTTAAAAAAATAAGACTTTGTAAATTTTTGAAGAAAAATTTCAAGTCTCTAAAAGAATTTTATTTTTTGTGTGGTCATCTAAATTTCATGTTTTCAAGTAGAAAGAGACAGACACAGAAAGTGAGGGAAAGTCACCACAGCACAGAAGCTTTCTTACTGCCTTTATACTGCCTTCCAGCTAACAAGTTCCAGATGCTGTTACTATCCTCACTTCACTGGTCAAATGACCTCACCAGTGGTTCCCAAAACTTTACCTCACCAGAGCCCTACCCCATTAAGGAAAGACAGAGAAACAAGATGGACATATGGATTGTCCTGCCAAAGCCCAGGTCCAGTAAGCAAATCCAGCAGAAAAGCAATTACAGAATCCAAAACCCTCACATTCTGCACCTCCCAAAAGAATTTTGATCCAGACTCAGAGAGGAAAATGATAGGGGAAGTAAACAATAGGGTTCTGTAGCCCCATTCCACCATGACCCAGCGGAAAAACAAGAAAAGAAAAGGAAAGAACGGGAAATAAATTAGAGTCATGTTTATTTCAAAAGCTTCTGTTTCTAAAAGTTGAACTCAACTAAAAAAAAATAAATAAATTTTATTCCTAGTCTCCACCCCCTTGCCCCGCCCCTCTCTCCTCCCTTCTCATAGTTCTGATCAGTGGTCCCATCAATGTAAATTCACTCCAGAAAAATATCTTCACAAGAAAGATGCCAGTATTTCCAGATGATTTATCTCTCATCCCAAAAGGACAGATTTTTTAAAAGGTAAATCAGTGTAGTTTTACTGAGTTGCAGACATAATTTTGAAGTATGAAGTTGCTTTCTTCAGAAAGATCATGTTTAATTAGAAAATAATAGCCTAAAGGAGGGGTAAAACGTGGAACCATCTAGGAAAAAAATACATCGGATTGGAGGTGTTCACCAGCATAACTGTCCTATTGTGGAGTCCTGGTAGAATTTCAGTCTCCATCTCCAAAGTGATTGCTTTTATGCACTAATTTCTAGTAAGTCAACTTTGAAATGTTAATTCTTTCCAAGAATGACAATCTATTTTCTTTTTTCATTAGTCTGAACTCAAGTCAGTAGTTCCAGGCTACCTATAATTGCTAATTTTGATCCTTTCTTAATCTTTCTCAGTTGAATTTTATCTACACTTCAGAAAGAACATTCCCAAAGTTCATTGATATAGGAAGGGATTTAAGTTCATTAGATGGCTAGTAATTATTATGTATATATAAATTTATTCACATATAAAATATATTTTAACCATCTGCTATATGTGAAGCACTCTATTAAATCCTACTATTTAATGTCAAATTACATGAACTTAGTTCTTGTTCTTTTTTTTTTTTTCCTCCAGGGTTATTGCTGGACTCGGTGCCTGCACCATGAATCCACTGCTCCTGGAGGCCATTTTTCCCCCTTTTGTTGCCCTTGTTGTTGTAGCCTCCTTGTGGTTATTGTTGATGTTGTTCGTTGTTGGGATAGGACAGAAAGAAATGGAGAGAAGAGGGGAAGACAGGGGGAGAGAAAGATAGACACCTGCAGACCTGCTTCACCGCCTGTGAAGTGACTCCCCTGCAGGTGGGGAGGCGGGGGCTCGAACCGGGATCCTTACGCTGATTCCTGCTTTGCGCCATGTGTGCTTAACCCACTGTGCCACCACCCGACTCCCAGTTCTTATTCTTTTAAAGATTAGTCCATCCAGCTCAAATAGGTAAAGACATAGCTACTCTTGCCTACTCTTTTCTTTTGAAACCTAAAAATTTCTCTGATACCTTTTATATTCCCTAATTAGTAGTAGTTTAATGTTGACTTTTCTTTTATTTTTATATGCAGATTTATTTGCATATAAAAGAAAGGAAATCAATAATACAGTAAGTTGGTAAAACTGTGCCATTGGTTCATAGTTTGAAACATACTTACAAAACTGATACTAGTTAATCTAGAATCTAGAGATTCATTAGTATCAAGAATTGAGTCTTTAACTCCAATTCCATTCCTAGAATCATTGTGTGTGTGTGTGTGTGTGTGTGTGTGTGTGCGCGCGTGTGTGCGTGTGTGCGTGTGTGCGTGTGCGTGTGCGTGTGTGTGTGTATGTGTGTGTACTTCTTATCCATTAAGTCAAACTCAGTGACCAATCACCTCCATCAGGAACAACATAATGGACCCTTTTGCGGGCCCCTATAAGACCTTGCCCTTAATGTGGATGAACAATGGTAGGTACTGTCACATTCTCCGAAGGGAGATTGGGCAACATACTATACCACTCAAGGAAAATAGGTCCTGAAATTAGTGCAGCCTGGAATGTTCCTAGCTGTGACCACAGAATGTGAGCTCAGATCTACAGGGATGCAGAGGTTACATAGGCTCCTGTGCTGAATATGGGCCCCAAATCAAATCACTGGGGTTTACACTTAACAATATTTATATTCTTTTCCCATATTTGGGAGCTACTCTCTTCCCTAATACAGCTCTCTAGTCCTTTTTTCAACTATGACACCATCTCCCCAGACAATACCACCTACATGGTAACTGTCAGACTCAGGCAAAAACTGCAGAATCGTGGACCCCTTGGAATATACCTAAAATAGTCCTACTAGTGTTTTCCCAAATGGAAACTCCAAAAATTCATCTGCAATGTCCTTGCCTTTAGGCTCATGATTAGTCACAAATTTGTTCTGCATTGTATCCTAACTCTTTTTCAACCAACAGGTTCTAGATGCTACCATGATGGCAAACTGACTTCTCAGGACAGACAACCCCAAAATGGTCCTGGAGCCCCACCTCCCCAGACCCCTGTCCCACTAGGGAAAGAGAGAGAGACAGGCTGGGAGTATGGACCAAACTGCAAATGCCCATGTTCAGCAGGGAAGCAATTACAGAAGCCAGACCCTTCACCTTCTGCATCCTATAAAGAACTTGGGTCCATATTCCCAGAGGGTTAAAGAATAGGAAACCTTTCAAGGGAGGGGATGGGATATGGAGTTCTGGTTGTGGGAACTGTGTGGAATTGTACAATTCTTATCCTTTGGTCTTGTAAATATTTCCATTTTATAAATAAAAATAAAAAATAAAATCAGTGACCAGATCTGCTAATGATAGTAGTGGTGAAGAGTTGACCAACTATACTACTTTATAAATCTATATTTCAGAAATACAGAAAGTCTTGATTCAATAGTATAAAACAAAAATATCTCCCTGCTAAATACTGTGGGATAGTTTAAATCTAGACCTATATATTATGATATTGTTCCAGTCCCTTCCTAATTTTATCTTCTTTGCAAGCTCCATTCTCATCTTACCTACTTCAATAAACCTCTTGTGTTACATTTTCTTTCCTGATTATCATCTCATCATTACTATGCAATCAAATATTAATTTAATGGATCAGGTTCTTGTACACAAGAGTGAAAACATGTTTCCATGTGCAAGAACCCAGGTTCAAGTCCCCAGGCCCCACCTCCAGGTGAAGGGCCCCACCTCATAAGCAGTGAAGCAGTGTTGCAAGTGTCTCTCTGTCCTCCTCTATGTTTCCACTCCACCTCTTAATTTTTCTCTGTCCTATCAAATAAAACCCAAATATCAGTTTATTTTTGTTAAATTTGCCTTTGTCTTCCAGTTTTTCTGACTCATAAACTTTGGTGATCATGTAGCACAATTCTCACAGAGAAATAATTAGGTTGAGCACATGTCAAGAAACTGAAGGATGCCAAAAGCCTTTGATTCATTCATTCTTAAAATAGTCATGATATTGTGCATACACTATAACAGGGACATTATGAAAAGCATATATGTGAAAAAATCTCCCACAGTATGATAAAAAGGCAAATATAAAACAACTGCATCTTAAATTATATTGATAATGTCATATATACTATGAAGAAGAAATGAGATTATATAAATGGATGTAGCTGGAGAGATCCTCCCAGTCATTCTTGATCATTATTTAATCTTTCTAGTATCAAGGAGGTTAGACTATATATAAAACTAACTTTGAGACTAGGAGATGAAGACCTCTGTCTTTAGAGAGTTTGGTGAATGGAGGCTATTCTAATTAGCTATAAGTGTTAAATTCAAAATATGATAAATATTTAGGTCTCACAATTATTGTGAGACCACAATCTAAGTCTAGTCAGTGTATATTTATTATTCATAAATAATGTCCCCCTGGAGATGTGGTCTCTAAAAAAGTCAAGAGTATTTTCTTCAATATTGCTAATTAAGTCTCAAGTTTGGTAGTTATTACTTTCTTATCCCTGACAAGTGAACATTTTGCAACTCTTGTATAGTCTTTTTTAAAATATATATATATTTATTTATTTTCCCTTTTGTTGCCCTTGTTGTTTTTCATTGTTGTTGTAGTTATTGATGTCGTCATTGTTGGATAGGACAGAGAGAAATGGAGAGAGGAGGGGAAGACAGAGGGGGACAGAAAGACAGGCACCTGCAGACCTGCTTCACCGCCTGTGAAGCGACTCCCCTGCAGGTGGGGAGCCGGGGGCTCGAACCGGGATCCTTATGCTGGTCCTTGCGCTTTGCACCACATGTGCTTAACCCGCTGAACTACTGCCCGACTCCCTCTTGTATAGTCTTATGAGTTGATGTGTGCCCATCCCTAAAATGCCATATGTCAAAGTCCTAACTCACCAGCATTTTAGAATTTGACTGCTTGGAAATACAATCTTTAAAATGTGATTAAATAAAAAAGAGGCCAGTAGGTTGAGTCCTAATCCAATATGACTTGGATTCTTATTTTGTACTGAAGAAAGGCCATGCGAAGACACAATGTCACAAAGCATTTTAGTATGACCTTCCATCTGGAAGCCAAAGAGAGAAACCTCAGAAGAAACCAAGCCTGCCAACCTTAATCTTGAATTTGTGGTATTAATCACCCCATATTGGTGACCTTGGGAGAACTACAGCAGTTTCCAGTGGAGGGGATGGGGCACAGAACTCTGATCATGAGAACCATACAGAATTATACCCCTATTATCTTACAATTTTGTAAATCAATATTAAATTACTAATAGAAATACATAAAGCATTTTGGCCTCTAGCACAAGAAGAAAATTAAACTCTTCTTAAAATAATCATTATATTTTGCATACACTATAACAGTGACATCATGAAAAGCATGTAACTGTGAAAAAAGTAATCTCTGTTGTGTATGTGACCAATTCAGTGTTATTTTTTACATGGCAGCTGGAGCAAACTAGTACATACAAGCATAGAAATGTCAAATGGCTTAAAGTTCTCATTTTAACTAATCTCATTTTCTACTTCTGAAAACTAAATTCTACCTCTTCCTCACAATCCACCAAAACTTTACTCCTTTTAATCTGTTACACTAAAATAAAGTGTTATTCCATCCAGCATTTTCCACAAATGAACTTAAAGTCTAACTAAGCACTCTTCACATTGAACATAATTAGTACAAGCATGGGCTGTACTGCAGACAGTGAAGATATTTGCTACAACGGATGTATCATTCTTTCTGTCAAGACTATCTGATGTTTCTAAGTTATAGATACAGAATATTTTCTCTCAAATATCATTTCCTCTAAAAACCATATTTTTATGAAAATTAGAAAAAGCATAACACTTCAGTTTTAAGTCAGCTAGTTTCTGGTTCATACCTGCCTTTTCATAACCTATATCCACTGTAGAATGTTCAGATCTCTCTACTGAAATGCTATTCTTAAATCCTCACTTGTTGGCAAAATTCTTATAGAGTAGATAGTGAAAATGTATACACCTAAGGGTCTTTGATTTATTATTTTTTTCCAGTTTCAAGGGCCTTCTCAAAAGACATTTTAAGTTTGGCATTAGAATGAAATGTACCTTTGGAAAGAAATTTTCATACACAGTTGTATCATTTATCCTTGTTCTGGACCAAGATTGTATAAGCATAAAATAATCTATATTGAATTCTATTAGATCATATAACATTCTGAACAACTGAAAAGTCTCTTTCCTGGAATTAGGTATGGAGCATTGCAGAAGATTCCTGGTTCTCTCTGCTTGCCGGAGCATATTATGTATGAGAGCCAACACTTTTATGTCTCAAAAAATGTCATGATATGAATCATCTGGAGTTCTGGAAGTTGCTGCAATATTTCTGAAAGGAAATAAATGTAGGCAAAATGTGGTATAAGGATTAGCATGCAGGAGCTCATCTAAGGCATTGATAGTTTCTAGTGCTGTTTTATTTAAAAGATGAATCTAATAAAAATATTACAAATAGAAATCCAATGCTTTTAACAGAGTTGATACTGACATTTATAACTAAGTGGAACAAACTGTCTCCAATAAATTCATCAGTCAATAAATATTATTCTTTCATTTTATCATCATATTCCCAGAAATATAGTTGAGTTTAGCTCATGGTATTGCAGTAACCTGCTGTTAGCAGAGTAAGAACAACACTAATTTGATTTTACAACTTACATTATTCACAATTATAGCCTGATGAGTAACTTAGTACTTACACTTTGTTTTTCACCTCAAAGGTAGGCTAAATAAAAATGTGAGGCATGTTTTTTTTATTAATTTACTTACTATTTTACTAAGGTAAATTAAAATGTTAGCAAATAATTTAAATTTATGTGTAAAGTAGACATTTTATAGGTGTATTTATTTTTTATTAAAAGAGAAATAATGAGACAACCAGATCATTATTCTGTTATCTGGGTTCCAAGATCAAATACAAGGTTTTATAAATGCAAGAAATGCTCTCCACCATCTATGTCACCATAGAGCACTTCCTAACTAAGCCACCGAACCTAGCTATAGACCAGGGCCCATGAGACAGAGCACATGTGCACATGTATCCATAAATTAAGGGGAAAATATATACCTTAAAGTAAAAGTGCAAAATAGTTTGCTGTGACTCAATAAGTGCAGAAAGCAAGTAGAAACACTGAAAAAAGACACCATAAAGTACTTAAATAGTTTCTACTAAGTCCTAGGTACTCTCCTCACCTACTTCCTATTTCATTTGCCTCAAGCACTCTTAGGCTAAACCTGTCAGATAAAGTATGAACTATAAAAGCTGGATAGGGGCAAGAGACTGGCATATTTTAATGATGGCTCTTTTGGTTACTACCAGGCCACCCAACCTTCTGGGGCCCTAGTTGATGAATCCTGGGATTGCACATACATATGAAGGGTCTAGACCTCTAACGGATCCCTCTCTACACTACTACTGGTCATTTCTATCAGGAACAGCATCATGGACCATACTGTGGACCTCTATAGGACATTGCCCTCAATGTGGAACAAGAATGGTAGAGACTGCGCACCTTTCCCACCCTCCGGAGGGAGTCTAGGTCAACATACTCTGCCACTTGAAGAAGACGGATCCAGAAATGAGTGCAGCCTAGAATGTTCCTAGCTATGACCATGGAATGAGAGCTCAGATCTACACATATGGTGAGCTCCAGTGGCACAATCAGTTAGCGCACGGTACTTATACAGATCTACACATATGCAAAGGTTATACAGGCTCCTGTGCTGAATATGGGCCCCAGATCAGATCAATGGGGTTTACAGTTAATGGTATTTATATACTTCTCCCATACTTGGGAGCTACACTCTGCCCTGATCCAGCTTTCTTGTTCTATTTCTTTTTCATTTTTTAATTTTTTTAATATTTATGTATTAATTCCTTTTTTGTTGCCCTTGTTTTTATTGTTGTAGTTATTATTGTTGTTGTTATTGATGTCATTGTTGTTGGATAGGACAGAGAGAAATGGAGAGAGGAGGGATAGACAGACGGGGAAAGATAGACACCTGCAGAACAGCTTCACCACTTGTGAAGTGACTCCCCTACAGGTGGGGAGGTGGGGGCTTGAACTGGGATCCTTACGCCAATCCTTGCACTTTGCACCACCTGCGCTTAACCTGCTGCGCTACCACCCGACTCCCTTCTAGTTCTATTTCTATCTACGACATATCCCCAGACAATACCTTCAACTCACCTGGATATTAACTGTCGGCTCAGGTAAAAATTAGTAAAATCATGGAGCTCTTGGAATATACCCAAAATAGACTTGCTATCTTTTTCAAAACAGAGACCTCAAATCTCATCTTCTATATTTGTGCCTTTAGGTTCCTGACTATTAAACAGTTAGTTCTCCTTTGTATCTTAATGTTTTTCACTTACCAAGTTAAAGATACTAGTATAATGCAACCTGACTTCCCTTGGCAGACAACTTGTTCTTTACATTTACATTTATTGGGTTCAAGTACAGTTGACACAAAATATTCAGAAGTTATGTTTGATGAACCTTTGTGTCTAATCATTGAGTTGGAATTCTGAAAACTCGGGGAAATGGACTTTTTTTAAATAACCCTACTCCTCATATTATCATCTATTTACATAATACACAGCATGAATAAGTAGAAATAAAAAAGTGAATAAATCTTGAATGCTAACAAATAAACTAGTGAACTTACTGGTGTTGACCATATGAGAAATATGGCAGCTCTGCCCAAACACTAGCTCATTAATACATGGTTTAGTCTTTCTCTGATTTGGGGTTTATTCAGTCTTCTCCAACCTCACAAACCCCTCCTGAGTCTGCCACCAAGAACTTCTAAAACTTGACATATTTTTTGTGTCCTCTTTGTTATCACTCTGTGATGAGAGTAAAGGCAAGTTTACTGACTCCAACTCTGTAGTCCATGATATGCGAAGATGGGAAGGCTCATGAATACAAACTATTCATCCATTCTATTTTCACAACAAAAAATTCTCTAGCTCTCCTTTGGTCTCATATTATTAGGTAGAGGAGCTATGTAGGAGCGTTCTCCACAATGTGGGGCAAAACACTTGTGCTATTAGTTTTCCTCTTCCCTCATACTTAGGGAAATGAAGGCACATATATGAGCATCTCTTTTCTTTCTATGTTCTTCTCCTTGATGAGATTAAATGGAGTGATTTTCACTTTGCTGATCTTTGTGGTATATTATTCAAGCAGTTAGCTGTAAAAACTTTCTTATAATAAGTCTAGATATAGTAGGCAAAAGTAGGCATTTCTCTAAAAGAAATTTGAAAATGTGTGACTGGGCTTTGATCCTTAAAGACTAAAGGTATTTGGAAAAGTCTTTCTTGTAAAGATAAACAATTGTTTTTCTAAAGAAGTCAAACGCTTACTTTCTTCTACTTGAAGTAAAATACCTTGTAAGTAGTTCTCTTAGCTACAAAGATATACCAATTAAGACTTGAACATAACTGTAAATCATTAATAAAATATTATCCTTGAAAAATGCTCAATTGCCAAATATCAAATTAGTGATTGAAATGATGAATTATACAACAACTGATACAAATTAGTTTCCTATTGTTTCTGTGGCAAATTATTGAAATTTCAGTAATTTAAAGGTATGCAAGTTTAGGGCCAAAGAGATGGTTCAATGAATAGGAAGCACCAGTTGTTTTTGTTTGTTTGTTTGCTTATATCTCCCAGTTTCTTTTCTCTCTAACTTGATGAAAAAAATGTCCTAAAAGCAGTGAAATTGCACATTTCCAAGGGCCAGCCACATACAGAAACACAAGTTTATTGTCTTACAGTTCTAGAATTTAGAACTCCACAATTAACCTTTACAGACACCAGGTTCCAGATGCTACCATGATGCCAACTTCACTTCCCTGGGCAGAGGACAATATGTCCAGGAGCCCCACCTCCCCCAGATCCCTGCCCCACTAGGGAAAGACAGAGAGTATGGACTAACCTGTCAACACCCAAGGCTGAGAGTACGGACTGACCTGTCAACACCCATGTTCAGTGGAGAAGCAATTACAGAAGACAGACGTTCTACCTTCTGCACCCCATAATGACCCTAGCTCCATACTCCCAGAGGGATAAAGAATAGGAAAGCTTTCAAGGGAGGGGAGAGGATACTGAATTCTTGTGGTGGGGATTGTGTGGAATTATACCCCTCTTACCCTATGTTCTTGTTAATATTTCCATTTTATAAGTAAAAATTAAAAAAAGAAAAGTGAAAAGCGTCTACAGAAATGGACCTTCTGGAAGTTCTAGTAAATCATTTTATTACATCTCAAATCTTTTAAGTTTTCTTTATTTGTAGTCTCAGTTCCTTTGTTTTTCCATCTTCATAGCATCTAACTTCAGTCTCTGCTCCTATCACCTTATCATCTTCTCAAACTTTAACCCTCTTTCCTCCATTAAAAAAAAACTCTTTATTCAAGTATGAATTCAAGTATGATTGACACATCAAATATATATGCATATGTAATGTATACACATCAATGAATTTGGCGATTACTATACAACTGTGAAGCCATAACCACAATCTATGCTTCAAACACATCTTGCACCACAAATTTTGCTTTTTTTTATATTTATTTATTTTCCCTTTTGCTGCCCTGTTGTTTTATTGTTGTAGTTATTGTTGTCATCATTGTTGGATAGTACAGAGAGAAATGGAGAGAGAAGGGAAAGTCAGAGAGGGGGAGAGAAGGATAGACACTTGCAGACCAGCTTCACCACCTGTGAAGCGACTCCCCTGCAGGTGGGGAGCCGGGGCCTCAACCCAGGATCCTTCTGGTCCTTGCGCTTGGCGCCATGCGCACTTAACCCACTGTGCTACTGCCTGGCTCTGCACCACAAAATTTTCTTCTGTCTTCTTTATCAATACTAATCCAACCTACTGGTATTTTCATGTTTTATTATTTATTTATCTACTGGGTAGAGACAGAAAGAAATTAAAAGAAAAGAAAGAAATAGAGAGAGAGAGAGAGACACCTGTATCACTACTACTGTATCACTACTTCATCCTGCAGGTGGGGACCTGGGGCGTAAACACAACGTATCATTATTGATGCAGTAAAAGCTTGTAACTTAATATCTATCCACCCAACAATATGCAGCTATACAGTAGAGTGTTATTATCTCTAGGTATCATACAGCACAGGAGCTACCAAGAACATAGTCATTTTGAAAAACTAAAACTCTGGACACAAGATAATACTTCCTTATTTCTGCCCTGGCAGCAAACAAAAGAACAGTTTTATAAAGTTTTTCTTCCTTCCTTCCTTAAATCCTTCATTTATTTATTTTTGTTGCCACCAGGTGTTATCACTGGGACTCAATGCTTGCACAATGAATCCAAACTACTCTCAGTAACCATTTATTTTATTTCTTTTTTTAATTTGTTTACATGATACCAAGAGAAACTGAGAGGAAGGAATAGGGAAAGGGAAATAAAGAGAGAGAGAGAAAGCAGGAGAGAACTGCATCAATGTTTCACTACTCATGAAGCTTCCCCCTTCAAGAACCTGAGTCCTTGTACATGGTAACAGTGCACTTATTGCATGTGTCACTGCCTGGTTCACAATATTGATTTTAATAAAAGGGAAAAGCTACATAAACTTATAAGTCAAAGATATTCAGAAAATTAAATGAACCAATTATTTTTACAAGTATAATATTTTGTCAAAATTCTACATCTTTTAAGCATTAATTATGGACACAAAAATATCAGCTGTGTGGTGAAGTTATCCTCTAATAAAAATAGAAACCAGAGCATTGTAATGTTGGGTGAAAAAAATGAATAAGGAATGCACATATATGTCACATAGTATAGCAAAGAAGAAATTTTCAATGTGTGTATACCTGTGTTCATAGCAGCATAATTTATAATAGCCAAAGATTGGAAGGATCCTAGGTGTCCAACAACAGATGAGTGGTTAAGAAAGTTGTGGAATGTATAGGAAATGTAATATTACTCAGCTGTTAAAAATAATGAATTCACATTCTTAACATCATTCTTGGACAAAGTTTGAAAGAATCATGTTAAGTGAATTAAATAAAAAATATAAAGATAAATATGGGATGATCCCACTCATAGGCAGAAGTTGAAATGAGAACAGAAAGAGAAACACAAAGCAGAATTTAGACTGAGTTTGATGCATTGCACCAAAGTAAAGACTATGGGGGAAGGGTAGATTTTCAGGCCCACTCACTGTAGAAGGGTAGGAGTGAAGACAGACTGTTGATGGTGAGAACAGTGTGAAACTATATTCCTCTTAATCCATAATCTTATAAATCACTATTAAATTGATATGTCAGGGGAAAATAGACTGAATATTTCAAGTTCCTTATCTGCCTAGATTTTAATTTTGAGTATATATTCCTTTAGTCTACATACTTAATGTTTCAAATTTGTAAACTGATTTAATGCTGATGCTGGGCTTAAATGGTTAGAGCATGGGGCTCTATTTGGAGAGTCCTGAGATCCCTGAACATACATGATGGGCCTAGACCTCAAATAAAACCCTCACGCCTTGTTACCAGTCAACTTTATAAGGAACAACAAAATAGACCCCTTGGTGGGCCCCCATAGGACCTTGCCCTCAACTTGGATCAACAATGGTATAGAATGTCCCATCCTTTGAAGGAAGGATGGACAACATACTCTATGCTGGACATGAGGAAGATGGGTCAATATTGGGGCAGCTTGGAATGTTCCTACTGATGGCCACAGAATGTGAGCTCAGATCTAGAGGGATGCAGAGGTCACAGAGACTCCTAAGCCGAATATGGGCCCCAGACCAAATCAAAGAGATTGGGTTTACAGTCAACTATATTTATACACCTTTCCCATTGTAGGGTGCTACTCTCTTCCCTGATTCAGCTTTTTTGTTCCTTTTCCAGCCATGACATCATCTCCCCAGACAATAACTTGGATCCACCTGTATATCAGATTTCAGGCTCAGGGAAAAAAAAAAAAACTAGTATAGCCACAGGCCCTTTGGAATAGAACTAAAGTATGCCTACTAGCTATCTAAATAATGGAGACCCCCTCCAATTCTTCATCTGCACTATTCCAGCCTTTAAGTTCATTATTGATCAGCAATTTATGTGGCTTTGTATGTTAACCGTCTTTTCAACCACCAGGTTCCAGATGCCAGCATGATGCCAAACAGACTTCCCTAGACAGACAACCCCACCAATGTGTCCTGGATCTCTGCTTCCCCAGAGCCCCACCCTACCAAGCAAAGAGAGACGCAGGCTGGGAGTATGGATCGACCTGTCAATGCCCATGTTAAGCAAGGAAGCAATTACAGAAGCCAGACCTTCCACCTTCTGCATCCCACAATGACCTTGGGTCCATACTCCCAGAGGGTTAAAGAATACGAAAGCTATCTGGGTAGGGGATGTGATACAGAGTTCTGGTGGTGGGAATAGTGTGGAGTTGTACCCCTCTTATCCTATGGTTTTGTCAATGTTTCCATTCTATAAATTAATTAATTAAGTTGTGAGAGCATTTCTAAAATTTAAATACTAAGTTACTTACAAACTTAGGCAAGATAAATCAGAATCATTTGCCCCTGTAAATATCTAAGATATTATTATTAGTAATCCATCAGAAAGGCCAAAAAAGGTACCAGAAATTTTCCAATAAAATAAATATTTCTTGAGGAATACCAAGGGAGGCTACCTGGGATCACAACAAGACAGGACTAGAAGGACTTCAGGAACCCACCAAATAACCACTGAGTGCAAAGATGTGTGGCTCATGAACAGAGAGAAGCCTAGGGAAAGATTAAGTGGCTGGTAACAGTCTGGCAATTTACCAGTTGAGACACCACCTCCTGTCTGTTTCACCAACATGGGTACAGCTGAAGGGAGGAGAAGAATCCCCTGAAACTCACCAAATGCAACCGTGTATTTCCATTGCTATTGACATCAGAATCTGGAGCAACGGCAGTGAGGCCCTGTGCTGACACCAGGGGATGGGGAACTATCGAGAAAATTCAGGAGAAGATCTATACCTTGGAGGCCTAGCAGTGGGACTGTGAAAGTCTCTTTGCATAACCACTGGATTATCTCTGCCACACCCTGCTGTATCTCTTGGTAAGGAGTCAGAGATTAAGCTAAGAAGCCTACTTATAGTTTAAAAGTCCTCAGGCTCCCATAGCCTACAGGGAAGAAAAAGAACAAAAGAGGCTTTTAAACCACTGAGCTCCTACTCAGGGATTAAAATAATATTGAAACAACTGTCAATTTCCACAACTGTGAACCCTTTAATTACCTTACTTAGATACAAGTCAATTCAGAATGATCAGATCAGTAATTTGAAAAGTACTGAGAGAGGGACCTCATAACATACTATATAGTATGTTTAAATCAACAATAAGAAGTATTGGAGAAATGAACCAGGACAAAAGTCCAGCTAGAAACCCCCAAAGGTTGAACCACAAAATAGCAAGATCAACATCCAAATGCTATTAAGGAAATAATCACAGGAGTGAGTAGAATTTGAAAGAATTGTCATCAGAAATGCAAAAACAACAAATGAGACCCTGGAAGAAAACACTAATTATCTCAAGGTTATTGGAGAGCTGAAAGCTGAAATAGCTGAGCTAAGAACACAACTAGATGAACAAGCTAAAACAGTATCAGAACCGGGTAACAAAATAGATGAACTCCAGAAAACAGTAGAGGGGAGAGAGAATTGAATAAATGAGGCTGAAGACAGAATTAGCAAGATCAAGGATGAATTAGAGACAACTAAAAAGAAGTAAGAGATCTCAAAAAAGATTAAGAGATACTGAAAACAACAACAGAGAAATATGGGATGACTTCAAAAGAAACAATATACACATTATTGGCTTACCAGAGGAAGAAGAGAGGAAGGGGAAGAAAGCATTGTTCAGGACATAATAGTTGAGAACTTCTCTAGTCTAGACAGCATAAAAGACGAAAAGGATCATGAAGCCCAAACAGAACTAACCCAGACTTAAAGACACCAAGACACATCATATTTAGGATGGAAATGAATAAGGATCAAGAAAGGATACTGAAGGCTGCAAGAGAAAAACAAAGAGTCGAGGAAGATGGCGGCCTGAGAAGTTGCTGACAGCGAGCGCTCTGACCGCATCGTCGGCAACGGTAGGATTTTCTGCCTTTAGCAGGCCAGTTAATAAGGGGTGACACCAAAGAGTGGGTACAATTTAATTTGGGTTAAGAATTAGAGTAAAGGTGACACGGACTAGCGGGGCTCCAGAATTCCCAGGGCGCCGGGCAAGGAGAGTGCACCGGACATTGTCCTCCGCCCACCCAGGAAGGCGGCTCCTCTGCCGGTTGCAGAGCGCAGCGGGCAGAGGACCCGGAGAGAGCACTTTAGCTCGGGGGCTTCCTCTTGGGAGAATCCAGGGTCCACCGCAACACTGAGAGCAGATCCAAAGACTTCTTGAGTATAGCTCTCATTGGATCAAAGGATTTGGAGCTAGTTTTCATTTTTGAGAAATCCTTTAAAAAAGTCTGGAGGGGGGGGTTTCCCGGAAGATGGTGGACTACGGAGAAGCGGCTAGCCTTTGAGCTCCGGACACATCTCGTGTAAACAATAGGATTTTCTGCCTTTAGCAGGCCAGCCAATAAGGGGCCACAGCGGTCATACCAAGGTGTCTATAACTTAATTTGGGTTAAGAATTAGAGTAGGGGAAAAAAATTCTTTTTTCTTCCTTTTAATTTTCAAGCATACATCCTTCCCGCCGCTCCCCCCACCCCACCATAAACAGTGCCTGGGACCAGCTACTAGCAGGATACCCCATACCACCAAACAGGGTTTTTTTTTTTTTTAAACTCACTGATACACATTTGGGAAGTTCCTCGCACTGCTCTTTAATTACAACCCTTCTTCTTATATTCTCCCTTTTCTCTCTCTTATCTCTCTCTATCTCTTCTTTTATTTTTTATTATTACTATTTTTTTTATCCTGTCATACACTTCTTTCTTCTTTGCCTTTCTGAATTTGTGAATTACTTTGGGGAAGAAATCTGACCCAGAGTGGACTTTCTATGTGTGTATCTCTGCTCTAGTTCCCTTTACACTCTTGTTACCCCTAGAAAATACACTGGATAGTAGATTTGCATAACTGTCTATTCTTGCTATCCTCTCTTTCTTTTCTCTTTCTTCACTGAGATTTGGTTACTATTTTTTCACGGACTGGAGAAATTTTTTGGCTAACTGGTAATGATTAAACTCCTTCAATACTTACTTCAGTTGCTACTGTTATTCCGGAGGTTGGTGAGTGCAATTGTCATAAAGGTATTTAGTACAGTGCTACTTGTGCTCACAACACAACAACTGAGGAACAACAGAGCATTAAAAAAAAAAGAGAGAGAGAGAAACACATAAATAAAAAAAAATATGGGTAGATTAAAAACAAATAAAACTGCTACCCCAATGAATGAAGACAAGAGCCCAGAAGAAACCATAAATCAATCAGAAGTAACCATAGATAAGAAAAGTATGCAAGCAATAATAAACTTATTAATCACAGAAATGAAAGCAACATTGGAGGAAAGGAATGGCAGTATTAGGGAAACAACAGTTGAGACACCCAAGGAAAATACTGATTATCTTGAGACAATTAGAGAACTGAAAGCTGAAATAGCTGTAATGAAGAAAGAAGCTGAGGCAAGGGAAAGCAGACTAACAGAAGCAGAAAACAGAATTAGTCAGACAGAGGATGAGTTCGAGAAAACTAAGAAAGAGGTGAAAGAGCTTAAAAAGACATTGAGAGACACTGAAAACAACAACAGAGACATATGGGATGATCTCAAAAGAAGTAACATTCATATAATTGGCCTGCCAGAGGAAGAAAGAGAGGAAGGGGAAGCAAACATTCTAGAGGAAATAATACAAGAAAATTTCCCAGACCTGAATAACAGAAAGGATATCAAGGTGCAAGAGGCCCAGAGAGTACCAAACAGAATCAACCCAGACCTGAAAACACCAAGACACATCATAGTCACAATGAGAAGAAGTAAGGATAAAGAAAGGATCCTAAAGGCTGCAAGAGAGAAACAAAAAGTCACATACAGGGGAAATCCCATAAGACTTTCTGCAGATTTCTCAACTCAAACTCTAAAAGCCAGAAGGGAGTGGCAAGATATCTATCGAGCCCTGAATGAAAAAGGGTTTCAACCAAGGATAATATATCCTGCTAGACTTTCATTCAAGCTAGATGGAGGGATCAAAACCTTCTTAGACAAACAACAGTTAAAGGAGGAAACTATCACCAAGCCGGCCCTGAAAGAGGTACTAAAAGACCTCTTATAAACAAGAACATCACTATAATACTTGTAATATATCAGAGTAAACAAATCGTTTTTTAGAACAATGGCACTACAATACATTAAATCCATAATATCAATAAATGTCAATGGCTTAAACTCACCCATCAAAAGGCACAGGGTGGGGGGATGGATCAGAAAACATAACCCAACCATATGCTGCTTGCAAGAATCCCATCTGTCACAACAAGATAAACACAGACTTAAAGTCAAAGGGTGGAAAACTATCATACAGGCTAACGGTCCACAAAAAAGGGCAGGAACAGCCATTCTCATCTCAGACACAATAGATTTTAAATTAAATAAAGTAATAAAAGATAGGCAAGGACATTACATAATGATTAGAGGATCAATCAGCCAAGAAGACTTAACAATTATTAACATCTATGCACCCAACGAGGGACCATCTAAATACATTAAACACCTACTGAAAGAATTTCAAAAATACATCAATAGTAATACAATAATAGTGGGAGACTTCAATACCCCACTCTCACACTTAGACAGATCAACAAAGCAGAGAACCAATAAAGATACAAGAGAATTGAATGAAGAGATTGACAGACTAGACCTCTTGGACATTTTCAGACTCCTCCACCCCAAAAAACTGGAATACACCTTCTTTTCAAATCCACACAACACATACTCAAGGATAGACCACATGTTAGGCCACAAAGACAGCATCAATAAATTCAAGAGCATTGAAATCATCCCAAGTATCTTCTCAGACCACAGTGGAGTAAAACTAACTTTTAACAACAAACGGAAAATTATTAAAAGACATAGAATTTGGAAACTAAACAACATGCTCCTTAAGAACCACTGGGTCAGAGACTCACTCAAACAGGAAATTCAAATGTTCCTGGAAACTAATGAAAATGAAGACACAACCTATCAAAATATTTGGGACACAGCGAAAGCAGTACTGAGAGGGAAACTTATAGCCATACAATCACATATTAAACACCAAGAATAAGCCCAAATGAACGACCTTACTACACACCTCAAGGACTTAGAGGAAGAGGAACAAAGGAACCCTAAAGCAACCAGAAGGACAGAAATCACTAAAGTTAGAGCAGAAATAAACAACATCGAAAATAAAAGAACCATACAAAAGATCAATGAAGCCAAATGTTGGTTCTTTGAAAGATTAAACAAAATTGACAAACCCCTAGCCAGACTCACCAAACAAAAAAGAGAGAAGACTCAAATTAACAGAATTGTAAACGATGCAGGAGATATCACAACTGACACCACAAAAATCCAGAGAATTCTGCGAAACTTCTATAAAGAACTATATGCCACCAAGCTAGAGAATCTGGAAGAAATGGAACAATTCCTAGAAACCTATGCACTTCCAAAACTGAACCAAGAAGAACTACAAAATCTAAATGCACCAATCACAGACAAAGAAATTGAAACCGTTATTAAGAATCTCCCCAACAACAAAAGTCCTGAACCAGATGGCTTCACAAATGAATTCTACAAAACTTTCAGGAAACAGTTAATACCCATACTTCTTAAGCTATTCCATAAGATTGAAGAAACAGGAATACTCCCTTCCACCTTCTATGAAGCCAACATCACCCTGATACCAAAAGCTGATAGGGACAGAACAAAAAAGGAAAACTACAGACCAATATCTCTGATGAACATAGATGCCAAAATATTAAACAAGATCTTGGCCAACCGGATACAGCAACACATCAAAAAGATTGTTCATCATGACCAAGTGGGATTCATCCCAGGAATGCAAGGCTGGTTCAACATCCGTAAATCAATCAATGTCATTCATCACATCAATAAAAGCAAAGCCAAAAACCACATGATTATCTCAATAGATGCAGAGAAAGCCTTTGACAAAATCCAACACCCATTCATGCTCAAAACTCTACAGAAAATGGGAATAGATGGGAAATTCCTCAAGATAGTGGAGTCTATATATAGCAAACCTACAGCCAACATCATACTCAATGGAGAGAAGCTGAAAGCATTCCCCCTCAGATCGGGGACTAGACAGGGCTGTCCACTGTCACCATTACTCTTCAACATAGTATTGGAAGTTCTTGCCATAACAATCAGGCAAGAGAAAGAAATCAAAGGGATACAGATTGGAAGGGAAGAAGTCAAGCTCTCACTATTTGCAGATGATATGATAGTATACATAGAAAGACCTAAAGAATCCAGTAGAAAATTACTGGAAGTTGTTAGGCAATATAGCAAGGTATCAGGCTACAAAATCAATGTACAAAAATCAGTGGCATTTCTTTATGCAAACACTAAATCTGAAGAAGACATCCAGAAATCACTCCCATTTACTGTTTCAGCAAAATCAATCAAATACCTAGGAATAAAGTTGACCAAAGAAGTGAAAGACTTGTATGCTGAAAACTATGAGTCGCTACTCAAGGAGATAGAAACTGATACCAAGAAATGGAAAGATATCCCATGCTCATGGATTGGAAGAATAAATATCATCAAAATGAATATTCTCCCCAGAGCCATATACAAATTTAATGCAATAACCATCAAAGTTCCACCAGGCTTCTTTAAGAGAATAGAACAAACGCTACAATCATTTATCTGGAACCTGAAAACACCTAGAATTGCCAAAACCATCTTAAGGAAAAGAAACAGAAATGGAGGCATCACACTCCCAGACCTTAAATTATATTATAAAGCCATCATCATCAAAACAGCATGGTACTGGAACAAAAATAGGCATACAGACCAGTGGAACAGAATTGAAAGCCCAGAAGTAAATCCCAACATCTATGGGCATCTAATCTTTGATAAGGGGGCCCAAAGGATTAAATGGAAAAAGAAGGCTCTCTTCAATAAATGGTGCTGGAAAAACTGGGTTGAAACATGCAGAAGAATGAAATTGAACCACTTTATCTCACCAGAAACAAAAATCAACTCCAAATGGATCAAAGACCTAGATGTCAGACCAGAAACAATCAAATACTTAGAGGAAAACATTGGTAAAACACTTTCCCACATACACCTCAAGGACATCTTTGATGAATCAAACCCAATTGCAAGGAAGACCAAAGCAGAAACAAACCAATGGGACTACATCAAATTGAAAAGCTTCTGCACATCCAAAGAAACTATTAAACAAACAGAGAGACCCCTCACAGAATGGGAGAACATCTTCACATGCCAGACATCAGACAAGAAACTAATCACCAAAATATATAAAGAGCTCAGCAAACTTAGCCGCAAAAAAGCAAATGACCCCATCCAAAAATGGGCAGAGGAAATGAACAAAACATTCACCACAGAGGAGATCCAAAAGGCTAACAAACATATGAAAAACTGCTCTAGGTCACTGATTGTCAGAGAAATGCAAATCAAGACAACACTAAGATACCACCTCACTCCTGTAAGAATGGCATACATCAAAAAGGACAGCAGCAACAAATGCTGGAGAGGATGTGGGGACAGAGGAACCCTTTTACATTGCTGGTGGGAATGTAAATTGGTCCAGCCTCTGTGGAGAGCAGTCTGGAAAACTCTCAGAAGGCTAGACATGGACCTTCCATATGACCCAATAATTCCTCTCCTGGGGTTATACCCCAAGGACTCCATAACACCCAACCAAAAAGAGGTCTGTACTCCTATGTTCATAGCAGCACAATTCATAATAGCTAAAACCTGGAAGTAACCCAGGTGCCCAACACCAGATGAGTGGCTGAGAAAGCTGTGGTATATATACACAATGGAATACTATGCAGCTATCAAGAACAATGAACCCACCTTCTCTGACCCATCTTGGACAGAGCTAGAAGGAATTATGTTAAGTGAACTAAGTCAGAAAGATAAAGATGAGTATGGGATGATCCCACTCATCAACAGAAGCTGACTAAGAAGATCTGAAAGGGAAACTAAAAGCAGGACCTGATCAAATTGTACGTAGGGCACCAAAGTAAAAACCCAGTGGTGAGGGGTAGGCATGTAGCTTCCTGGGCCAGTGGGGGGTGGGAGTGGGCGGGAGGGATGGGTCACAGTCCTTTGGTGGTGGGAATGGTGTTTATGTACACTATTAGCAAAATGTAGACATATAAATCAGTAGCTAATTAATATGAGAGGGGGAAATCAATTGTATGTCTCAAAGTTTCTCAAAAGACAAACTGAATCTTTTTAATATATAGGCTATGTATTTGATATGCGGACTCTCTCAAAAGCCTAGACCAAGTAGATTAGAAGCTTCCAATAGCACAGCTATATACAAGATACTGGGTACTGTCCAGCAAACCATAACAAAGGGACTTTTCAAAGTTAACCCAATTAACAAATAATGTGATGATAATATTAACTATTGAGTGTCTTTTTGAACCCTAAGACAGCAGGAACCTCACATCTTCACTATAGAGCCCCTACTTCCCCCAGTCCTGGAACCCTTGGATAGGGCCCACTTTCCCGTATGCATCTCCCAATCCAAACCAAATAACATTGCATCTGCCGATCACAACCTAACCAAAGCAACGATTGCTACCTCAACATGCTTCACCTCAGAATGTATCCAGAGACTTCACGTGTGGAATGACAACCCTTCAGCTTCATTACTCGGGTGAGACCTTTCCTTTAATAGTACACTCTAATTTCATCTCAGGTAGTTCACTTTCTAACAAAGTCCCATAACCTAGATATACACCAGTTTCTGTGAGAGAGAGCTTATGTGCACACGTATCCATAAACTACTGCAAAATATATACCTGAAAGCAGGACTACACTAGAGTTTACAGTGAGTACCTCCCTAACACTTCCTCTCCACTATTCCAAGCTTGGGATCCATGATTGCTCAACAAATTGTTTGGCTTCATATGTTAACTCTCTTTTCAATCACCAGGTTCCAGATGCCACCAGGATGCTGGCTAGGCTTCCCTGGATTGAAGACCCCACCAATGTGTCCTGGAGCTCAGCTTCCCCACAGTCACACCCTACTAGAGAAAGAGAGAGGCAGACTGGGGGTATGGACCGACCAGTCAACGCCCATGTTCAGCGGGGAAGCAATTACAGAAGCCAGACCTTCTACCTTCTGCATCCCTCAACGACCCTGGGTCCATGCTCCCAGAGGGATAGAGAATGGGAAAGCTATCAGGGGAGGGGGTGGGTTATGGGGATTTGGTGTTGGGAATTGTGTGGAGTTGTACCCCTCCTACCTTATGCTTTTGTTCACTAATCCTTTCTTAAATAAAAAATTAAAAAAAAAAAAAAAGAAAAACAAAGAGTCACCTACAGAGGAAAACCCTTAAGATTAGCAGCAGACTTCTCTGCACAAATACTACAGGCCAGAAGATAATAGCAAGATATCTAACAAGTGCTCAATAAGAAAGGCTTTCAACCAAGACTACTGTATCCTGCTAGACTGTCAGACTAGATGGAGGCATAAAAACCTTCTCAGACAAGCAACAGTTGAAGGAATCAACTATCACCAAGCCTGCATAAAAGAAGTTCTGAAAGTTCTCCTATAAACAGACCAGCATAAATATATCAGAACACTCTAAAAATCTTCAATAATGGCGTTAAAATATCTTCAATCTTTGATATCATTAAATGTCAATGGTCAGAATTCTCCTATTGAAAGGCACAGAGTAGGAAGATGTATCAGAAAATACATCCCAACAATATGCTGTCTACAGGAAACCCACCTAACTCAACAAGATAAACACAGACTTAAAGCGAAAGTCTGGAAAACTATCATATAAGCCAGTGGCCCACAAAAAAAGGGCAGGAACGGCTATTCTCATATCTGACATGATAGACTTTAAAATAGATAAAATTTAAAAAGATAGTAATGGACACAACTTAATGCTCAGAGGATCAGTCAATCAAGAGGACTTAAAATTATTCATATATATGCACCCAATGAGAATCCATCTAAATACATCAAACTTCTACTGAGAGAGCTACAGCAATATAGTAACAGTAACACAATCATAGTAGGGAACTTCAACACCTCACTCTTTCAACTTGACAGATCATCCAGGCAGAAAATCAATGAAGATATGACGGAGATAAATGAGGAGTTAGATAAACTAGGACTATTGGGCATTTTCAGAGCAATCCATGCCAAGAAACTGGCATACACATTTTACTCAAGTCCAGATGTGTCATTCTCAAGGATAGACCATATATGTTAGGCCACGAAGACAGCATCAGCAAATTCAAGAGCACTTAAATCATCCCAAGCATCTTCTCAGACCACAGTGGAATTAAAGTAACACTTACCATCAACAAAAGATTAGTAATAGTCTTAAAATGTGGAAGCTCACCAGTACACTACTTGACAACTACTGGGTCAAAGAGAAAATACAGGAAGAAATCAAAATGTTTCAAGAGTTCAGTGAAAATGAAGACACAAGCTACCAAAATATTTGGTACACAGCTAAGGCAGTACTGAGGGGGAAGTTCATATCCATAAAAGCACACATTAGGAAACAAGAAAAAGCACAAATAAACAGCCTGATTGCACATCTTAAAGACCTAGAAGAACAAAGAAACCCTAAAGCAACCAGAAGGACAGAAATCACTAAAGTTAGGGCAGAAATCAGTAACATTGAAAATAAGAAAACTATACAAAAGATCAACAGAAGTAAATGTTTCTTCAAAAGACTGAACAAAATCGAAAAAACTTTAGCCAGAATCACAATACAAAAAAGGGAGAAGACCCAAATAAATTGATCATAAATGAAAGAGGAGATATCACAACAGACACCAGAGAAATTAAACATATCATGTGAGGCTTCTATGAACAACTATATGCCACCAAGCTAGAGAACCTGGAAGAAATGGATGATTTCCTAGATACCAACAAACTTCCAAAATTAACTAAAGGGGAACTAGATAACACGAACAGGCCCATCACAGCTAATGAAACTGAAACAGTTATCAAAAACCTTCCCAAGAATGAAAGTCCTGGACCAGAAGTTTTACAAATGAATTCTACAAAACCTTCCAAGAAGAACTAATACCTCTACTTTTAAAGGTCTTCCAGATGATTGAAGACATTGGAATACTCCCTTCCAGCTTCTATGAAGATAACATCACTCTGGTAACAAAAGCAGATAGGGACACAACCATGTTAACTACCAAGCTCAAGCAAAAAGTATGAAAATCATGGGCCCCTAGAAATATACGTAAAATAAACTTCCTAGCTTCTTACCACCCTAAAATCCCTATACTTACTTGCTCTATTCCTGTTTTATGGATACTGTTTTTTAAACATTTTTTTTCCTGATTTATATTTCAACTATCTTTCAGACACCAAGTTGCAAATGCTACTATGATTCCTGCCTGAACTCCCTGGGTGGATGACCTCACCAACATGTCCCAAAACATCACCTCTTCAGAGCCCTACCCCACTAGGGGAAGACAGAAACAGGATGGGGATATGGATTGACCTACCAATGCCCATATCCTGTGAGGAAGCAATTAAAGAAGCCAGCACTCCCCAAAAAATTGTGGTCCATATTCCCAGAGAGGGATGGGGGGAATGTTAAGGAAAGATTATTACAGAGCTCCGAAACCCAATTCCATCAGAACAAAGAGGGAGAAGAAAATAGGAAAGACATTTGAAAATAATAATAGGTATAGCTTCATTACTCGGGTGAGACCTTTCCTTTAATAGTACACTCTAATTTCATCTCAGGTAGTTCACTTTCTAACAAAGTCCCATAACCTAGATATACACCAGTTTCTGTGAGAGAGAGCTTATGTGCACACGTATCCATAAACTACTGCAAAATATATACCTGAAAGCAGGACTACACTAGAGTTTACAGTGAGTACCTCCCTAACACTTCCTCTCCACTATTCCAAGCTTGGGATCCATGATTGCTCAACAAATTGTTTGGCTTCATATGTTAACTCTCTTTTCAATCACCAGGTTCCAGATGCCACCAGGATGCTGGCTAGACTTCCCTGGATGGAAGACCCCACCAATGTGTCCTGGAGCTCAGCTTCCCCAGAGTCACACCTTACTAGGGAAAGAGAGAGGCAGACTGGGGGTATCAACGCCCATGTTCAGCGGGGAAGCAATTACAGAAGCCAGACCTTCTACCTTCTGCAACCCTCAACGACCCTGGGTCCATGCTCCCAGAGGGATAGAGAATGGGAAAGCTATCAGGGGAGGGGGTGGGTTATGGGGATTGGGTGTTGGGAATTGTGTGGAGTTGTACCCCTCCTACCTTATGCTTTTGTTCACTAATCCTTTCTTAAATAAAAAAAATAAAATAAAAAATAATAGGTATAAGTGTGGCTTAGGAATAGAAGGCATGACCATAGGGGAAAATGGGCAAAAATATAGATAGATGATAGATAGATAGATAGATAGATAGATAGATAGATAGATATAGAAATAATAGTCAAGCGGGAGTAGGTAGCATAATGGTTGTGCAAGGAGACTCTCTTGCCTCCAACGTCCTAGGTTTAATAACCTGCAACACAATAAACCAGAACTGAACAGTGCTCCGGTAATATATATATTCAACCCATATCTGGCAGAACCACTGCAGTTTCTAGTGCAGGAAATGGGGTCATGGAATTTTGGTGGTGGGAATGATGTGGAATTGTACTCCAGTTATCTTTAATTTTGTAATAAGGTAACTTTTTTAGATCCTATTTTTAGAAGCTTATTTTTTGTTAATACTTCATTATTAGATAGAGACAGAGAGAAATTAAGAGGGAAGTAGCAGATAGAGAAGGGAAGAGACAGACAGACACCTACATCCCTGCTTCATCATTTATGAAGCTTTTTTCTAGCTGGTGGGGAACAGGGGCTTGAACATAGGTCCTTGCACACCATAATATGTGCAGTTAAGCAGGTGCACCACCACCTGGATCCTTATCTTGTAATTCTGTAAACAAATATTAATGAACAATAATTATTTTTAGTTCTGTAGGTAAATATAAAAGACAAATGATAGATATATTCATTGTGGCAGTTTGTGGTTGTACTTCATAAAAAAGACAAGTGCATAAAATACTAATTATAAATTTGTGTAGATATGATTACTGTGTAATTTGTAAGACAGTAATAACACAAAGAAGGGAGGAAATAATGGAGACTAAAGAAGTAATATTTTGACATAGTATTAAACCAACATTAATTCAAATTAGTAGGTCATAATAAATTATGGTATAATTATAATCCTGAGAACTGCCACTAAAAAGATAAGTTTTAAAATAATGTATTGAAAAAATCAGAAGGGAATTAAAATAGAAAAATAGACTATGTATGTCTATTGAGTACAACGTAAGGTAGTAAATGGTGAAACAGATTAATAAACATATGACAAACAGAAAACAATCATTACTATGCAAGTCCTACCATGCTGGTAATTATATTAGGTATAAAGGAATAAATATAGCAATTAAAATTCACATGTTGCTATACAGAATTTTTAAGAATTATTATACTCTATACTAATCAAATACACATAAATTAAGATTTAAAAACAGGACTAGTGAAATAGATCCCTTGGATAGTGTGCTGCCTTGCCAAATGCAAAACCCAGGTCCAACCTACCTACCTCATTGAAGGATATTTCGGTGCTGTTATATCTTTCACTCTGTCTCTATCTTAATTTTTTTTAATTTTAAAAAATGAAAGGCTGGGGGTGAAGATACTTAACAGAAAACTGTAATTAAAAACTGGAGTGACAGGGCTAGGCAGTGGCACACCTAGTTAAGTGCTCACATTATAGTGTCCAAGAACTTGGATTCAAACTCCTAGTCCCCACCTACAAGGGGTGTCAGTTGTGGCCAGGTGTCAGCTGCGCTGCGGAGAAGAGAGAGAGAGGAGACCCGGAGCAAATGGGGTACACAAATCTTTATTATAGGATGGGGGGGGGGGGCTCAGGCCACATGGAGTCAGCTGACAATGGCCGTCCCCACTACCTCACCACCTGGCAAGAAGGAAGGGGCACTGAGAGAGAGAGGGAGCCGAAAGAGCCCAGAGAGAACCAAGAGAGGGGGGGAAATGAGGGAGCTTTTATTGGGCAACAACCAGGGGTGATGTGTGGGGGCAAGATTGGTTGAAGGGGGGCACTGCTAGGATTTCATGGGGCGTGGTAAAACCTGGGGGCAGAGACTGCATCAGAATAATTCCTCAGCATCAAAGGGGAAAGCTTCACAAGTGGTGACACAGGGATACAGGCAATTCTCTCTCTCTCTCTCTCTCTCTCTCCCTCTCCCTCTCCCTCTCCCTCTCCCCCTCTCTCTCCCTCTCCCTCTCCCTCTCCCCCTCTCTCTCCCTCTCCCTCTCTCTCTCTCCCCCTTTCTCTCTTCCTTCTCTCTCCCCCCTTCTTTCTCTCCCCCTCTCTCTCTCCATATCTGCCTCTCCTCTCAATTTCTGTCTCTATCCAATAATAAATAAGAATCTTAAAAAATGGAGTGATTACTATACAGAAATATCCAATAATAAGAAGAAATGTATTTTATTGTCATTAATCCAGCAAATGGTATATATATGACATACTTAAACATATAAGCCACTGTGAAAGATCTCTAAAACATATGAAGCAATAATTTCAAGATTGAAGAGATAAATGAAATATATATATATATGATTGAAGAGATAAGAAGAAGAAGAATTTAAAGACGGGTGCTGTCTTTGTTGATCTCACAGCAGCCTATGACATGGTTTGGCACCGTGGTCTCCTAGTCAAGATCTCAAGATGCCTGCCTCCATGGGTGGCCAACACTATATCGTTTCTTCTCCAAAACAGAAGATTCCGGGTGCATCTGGGTGACAAGTATAGCAGATGGAGACTTGTCTCAAGTGGCCTCCCCCAGGGTTCTGTTCTGGCTCCTACGCTATTTAATATTTACATCAATGACCTCCCAGAAACTTCTTCAAGGAAGTTCATCTACGCCAATGACATCTGCTGTGCAACTCAGGCATCCAAGTTCGACATCCTCGAGGAAACACTCACGAAAGACATGTCTCTGATATCTAATTACTGTAAAAAAAATGGCGACTAATCCCTAGCACTGCAAAAACGGTATCATCTGTTTTCCATCTACACCATGCCTCAGCCTCGCGTGAGCTTAATGTGCAGCTTGGCGATACGAGAATCCGGCATGAAGCCCAGCCAGTCTATCTTGGCGTTACTCTCGATGGCACTCTGTCATTTCACAAACATCTCATAAAAACTGCAGCAAAGGTGGGTGTGAGGAATCACATCATTGCAAGACTGGCCAGCTCCTCATGGGGCGCGAGCGCTTCCACACTGCGATCATCATCTCTGGCATTATGCTATTCCACTGCAGAATACTGTGCCCCACTATGGTTCCGTAGCCCCCATGTCCACTTGCTCGATTCCAAATTATATTCCTCCATGAGGATCATTTCTGTAACCATCCGTTCCACCCCGGTTCCATGGCTGCCAGTTCTTAGCAACATCGCCCCACCAGATATTTGTCGGGATGCGGCATCATCTAAGTTCATTTCCCACGTCTACGCTTGACCGGACCTGCCAATATATGCGGATATCTTCGCCCACCCTGTCCAACGCTTGACTTCTCATCACCCAATCTGGTCCCCTACACCTACACTGAACTTCTCTGTTCCAGACTCTTGGAAACAGAGTTGGCAGTCAGTTGAGGTAAAGAACAAACACCTCATCACAGACCCCTGCAAGCTTTGACCTAGCAGGTTATGATTGGGCCCTCCTCAATCGCTATCGAACAGGCCATGGCTGGTGCGCCACTATGTTCCATCACTGGGGAGCCAGAGATGACCCGAACTGCCCCTGTGGCTACAGACAGACTATGACCCACATAGTCAACGACTGCCACCTCTCCAGATTCAAAGGAGGTCTCGAAACTTTACATCAGGCTCAACCTGACGCTGTTGACTGGCTACGGAAGAAGGGCAAACGCTAGAAGAAGAAGAAGAAGAAGAGATAAATGAGCAATAATAGTAGATTCAAGAAGTACAATCTCAATAAGATTTTGAATAACAAAATGGAAGATCAGCAACTATTTAAAAATTTAGGAAGAAAAATATAATCAAAATATCCTTAATAATCTTGACTAAATCATTTGAGACAAAGACAGAATAGACATAGTTCCCTAACACCTATTTACTATTCCCAGGACAGAGTAGCTACATCAGTCATAAAAGCAAGTATTAGTAGATTTAATAGATTTTAAAGCATTCAGCATGTTATCTGACTACATGAAATGAATAGTGCTAGAAATCATGACTACGAAATTTACAAATATGTGAAAAGAGAAGAAGAGTACCAGGAGTATGATTTGCACAGTGAATACTGGGGGAAAATGTAGAAATAGTATAAAATGTTAGGAAACATTTATTTATTTTATCATATTAGATATCCAAGTTTCAGGTTTATATCTAACCCAGTACCTGAAAGTCACTGTTTCCAGTAAGCTATCTGCATATTCCTCAAACTTCACTAGGTTACTGAGAAAAAACTTAAGGGCAGCAACATCTCCTAGACTTAAAATCTTAGCCTTAAATATGGGAGAGAAATATCAGTGAGCAACTGATAAACTAAAGCCATTTAATTACTGCACCATACATTTTAAGCCATTTACTCCATAATGTATTCTGCTTCATGGCTGAAGCTACCCATTTGTATCTGGAATTCCTGATGTTAATAAATTCCTGGTCAATAAAAGGACCCTGGAGGGCACACTTAACAAGTGGTAGAGCAGGTCTGCAGGTGTCTATCCTCCTCTCTCTCTATCTCCTCTTCCCCTCTCAATTTCTCTCTATCCTATCAAATAAAATTGGGGGGTGGCTACCAGGAACAGTGAATTCATAGGACTGGCACCAAGCCCCAGTGGTAACCCTACAGGAATAAATAAATAAATATAATAGGATCCTGGACCTGAAGGATGGGCTTTAGCTGGGCTGTGCCAACTCGTCACCTCCAGGCTCCCAGTCAGATTTGAAACTCGTCTTTCTTAGTAACCTTCACGGTATCCATCCTGTGTTTCCAGCCCCAATAACTCAACAATAAAATCCTAAATGGAAATATATTATTCCCATAAAATGAAATACTATTGTTAAAATGACAATACTCAAATTGATCTGCAGATTTCTTGTGATCTCTATCAAAATCCCAATAGCTTCTTTTACAAAAACTGACTAGGTTATAAAAAAGAATCATCTGAAAGTGCTATGGACCCAGAATAGCTAAAGCTTGAATGAGAGACCAAGCTTGGAGATCTTGCCCTTCACAATTTCAAGTTAATTCTAAAGCAACAGTAGTATATTTGATTATATCCAGTAGAATAAAATTGAGTACATATACATATATAGTTGTATGTATACCCTATGTCTCTGACACTGTGTGTCATAATCAATTTTTAATGATAATATTTTGAGATACAGATTTAGACTTAACTGGGAAGCTATGACAACCCATTAGAAATGAATTTAAATTTTAATCCCTAGTCTCTCATTCTCTGTACTTTTCATTAAAGTAAAAAAAAATAAAAAAAGAAATATATCTAAGTTTCAATATACTTTATTTTATATCTAAGGAAATCATCCCAGCCAGAGGACATAAAGCCATCTATGAACATGGCAAAATCAAGCAAGATACTCATCTTCTGTATCAAGAGAGAGATATTTCTTGAAATTGTATTTTGTCTTCTGTTTTAGTATCATCTGAAAGATTTGTTTTTTATTGTTTTATTTATTTATTTATTTGTGAAAACAATATCTTGCACATGTTTGATTTCACCACACTGGGCCACTTCTTAGATCAGAGATAGCAGAAGAGACAGAGAAAGATGGAGAACCAACATAGCACTGGAACTTCATCCAGCATCATAACACCTCTCATGGGGTTCAATCCTAATCGCAAACACTGCAATGCAAGCACCTGTCATGGGGGCTATAGTTCTGGCCCTGTCCAAAATTTTTGAATCTGGTGTTTTATTTGATTTAGTTATTTTCTTGATTATCACAGAAAACAACAATTAGAGTGGTCTGGGAAGTGGCACAGTGGATAAAGCATTGGACTCTCAAGCATGAGGTCCCAAATTCAATCCCCGGCAACACATGTACCAGAGTGATGCCTGGTTCTTTCTCTCTCTTTCTATCTTTCTAATTAATAAATAAATAAAATCTTTAAAAAATAAAACAACAATTAGAAACACCCTAAGGTATATATACACTGGACTGGAGAAAAATAGCACAATGGTTATACAAAAGAATTTTGTTCCCTGGGGGCGAAATGTCGGCATATCTAGTTGAGTGTATATGTTACAAAAGACTTGCATACCAAGTTTTCTTCTTCTTCTTCTTCTTCTGGCGCTTGCCCTTCTTCCATAGCCAGTCAACAGCATCAGGCTGAGCCTGATGTAAAGTTTCGAGACCTCCTTTGAATCTGGAGAGGTGGCAGTCGTTGACTATGTGGGTCATAGTCTGTCTGTAGCCGCAGGGGCAGTTCGGGTCGTCTCTGGCTCCCCAGCGATGGAACATAGCGGCGCACCAGCCATGGCCTGTTCGATAGCGATTAAGGAGGGCCCAATCATAACGTGCTAGGTCAAAGCCGGGTTGACGCTTGCAGGGGTCTGTGATGAGGTGTTTGTTCTTTACCTCAGCTGACTGCCAACTCTGTTTCCAAGAGACTGGAACAGAGAAGTTCAGTGTAGGCATAGGGGACCAGATTGGGTGACGAGACATCAAGCATTGAACAGGGTGGGCGAAGATATCCGCGTATATTGGCAGGTCCGGTCAAGCGTAGACGTGGGAAATGAACTTAGACGATGCCGCATCCCGACAAATATCTGGTGGGGCGATGTTGCTAAGAACTGGCAGCCATGGAACCGGGGTGGAACGGATGGCTACAGAAATTATCCTCATGGAGGAATATAATTTGGAATTGACCAAGTGGACATGGCGGCTACGGAACCATACTGGGGCACAGTATTCTGCAGTGGAATAGCATAATGCCAGAGATGATGATTGCAGTGTGGAAGCGCTTGCTCCCCATGAGGAGCTGGCCAGTCTTGCAATGATGTGATTCCTCACACCCACCTTTGCTGCAGTTTTTATGAGATGTTTGTGAAATGACAGAGTGCGATCAAGAGTAACGCCAAGATAGACTGGCTGGGCTTCATGCCGGATTCTCGTATCGCCAAGCTGCACATTAAGCTCACGCGAGGCCGAAGCATGGTGTAGATGGAAAACAGATGATACCGTTTTTGCAGTGCTAGGGATTAGTCGCCATTTTTTACAGTAATCAGATATCAGAGACATGTCTTTCGTGAGTGTTTCCTCAAGGATGTCGAACTTTGATGCCTGAGTTGCACAGCAGATGTCATTGGCATAGATGAACTTCCTTGAAGAAGTTTCTGGGAGGTCATTGATGTAAATATTAAATAGCGTAGGAGCCAGAACAGAGCCCTGGGGGAGGCCACTTGAGACAAGTCTCCATCTGCTAGACTTGTCACCCAGATGCACCCGGAATCTTCTGTTTTGGAGAAGAAACGATATAGTGTTGACCACCCATGGAGGCAGGCATCTTGAGATCTTGACTAGGAGACTGCGGTGCCAGACCGTGTCATAGGCTGCTGTGAGATCAACAAAGACAGCACCGGTCTTTAAGTTTTCTGAGACCCAGGTTATCTAAGATCCTAGGACCCACATAGGCCAGAACTGATTGGTGTTCTGGTATGTCTCTGTCTCTTTTTCTTTGTATCTCTCTTCTATGAAAAAGAATAAACTAACAACATTCATTTATATATATAATTCATTTTTAGATATACAGGAAGGGGAACACAAGACTAAAGCTTTCTTCAGTATGGTGTGAGCATGACTTAACCCTGGCATGTATACATGTCAAAGCAGCATACTATCCATGTAAGCTATTCTGCTGACACATTGAATACATTTTTAAGTGTGGAAAACCATAAAAAGAAAACAGCAGAAAGATATGATTAGACAGAGAAGCTGATGGAGAAATAACTTTTTATCAGCTGGGCAATATAAATCTGGGTGAGATAATACAGACCTTCCTTACCAACCAATGTGCCTAATTGAATTCTACTTTATGTGGGCTGTAACTTTCCCCTCAGCCACTGATTGAAAATATATTATATCATTGTCCTGCTTTAAAAATCGAGATACCTGCCTTGAGCTGTAACTACTGAACAGTGAATAGCGAAGCAAATAAATTATCAAGCCCCAGAAGCCTAGCTTTTGTAATGAAGTCCTTTGTTACTTTTCAAAAGGGATCCTTGGGAAATGTAGAATGAGAAACAATACTTTCACTGATGTAAAATGGAAATTGTTCTCTCTTCACTATGATGAAAATTTATGAGAACAAATAGCAAGAGGAATTGCATAATGCCAATATATGCTAGTGAGAACAGGTAAGAGCATACCATAAAAGTCCATTTTTCCCCATACTTTGGTGTCTGATAGAAATGAGTCAAATTTCTTCACTATAATAAAACTTAATGTTACTCATAGATATGTTGTTACATATTTTAATTGACATTTCTTTTTTATTTTTCATTTGGTATTAATAGTATGTTACAAAATTGTAAGATAACAGTGTGTAGTTTCACACCACACCCATCACCAAAGTTCTGTATCCCTACCTTCCCATATCCCAAAGATAACCACCATCATAGTTCTCACAAGTCTTAGAAATCGTTTCCTTGCTTCTGATTCTTTTTTTCCAAGTCCATTTGATCTCTAGAGTCCACACCTGAGTAAAACCATCCAGTAGCTGTGTTTCATCTCTTTATTTACTTCTCTAAGTATAATCACCTCCATTTCCATCCATTTTGACCCAAAGGACACAGTATCATTTCTTTTATTGCAGAGTAGTATTCCATGGGATACATGTGCCATTACTTCCTTAGCCAGTCATCGGTTGATGAGCATTGAAGTTTCTTCCAATCTTTGACTATTGTGAATAATGCAACTATGAACATAGCGGTCGGTGTACATGTCTCTTCTAATTAGTGCTTGAGTGTCCATAGAATTAATTCCAAAGAGTGTTACTGATGAATCATTAGGTAATTCCATTTTTATTTTTTAAAATATTTTATTATTTATTAATAAGAAAGATAGGAGAGAGAGAAAGAACCAGACATCACTCTGATACATGTGCTGCCAGGGATTGAACTCGAGACCTTATGCTTGAGAGTTTAGTGCTTTAGCCACTGCGCCACCTCCCGGACCACTCCATTTGTTTAAGGACTCTCCATTAAGTTAAATAACACTTCTAGTAAACAAGAAGGTGAGCTAGGGTTTTTATTAGTCAAAAAGCTCTGAGGACATCTCTACTTATATAAATCTTCTATTGCTGCACAGTAACAAATTCAATTCCTCAAACAAACCACAATTATTTTCTCAAAGGATTTATATAATCCAGAGATCTAAGCATGGTTTCACTCAGCTTTATACTTTGGGTATCACAAGGCTACAACTAGTAAATCACATGGACATGAACTTCATTCTCATCTGAAAGCTTAACTGGGGATGAGTCAGCTTTCAACTCACTATGGCTGGCACATTTTCTGAATTTGTATAACTGAGGAGTCTAACTTGTTAGCCATCAGACAAAGCTGAAGAGATTACTCACTCTACAGAACCTCTTCATAGCTTTTTGTCAAATGTCACCTAACATCCTGAAGCCTTGAAGATAATCTCAATCTATTAGGATGGATACTCAACATAACACAAATAAGAATAAACCCATATCATCTTTGTCTAACCAGGGGAGTGACATCCTATCACCTTTACCATATTTTATTGGTTAGAAGAGACAGATAGGTACTGAGTCCCCTTAAGGGGAAGAGAAGATATACATGGATGTGTGCAGCAGTAGGCAAGTATGGTTTGGTGTGACCTAGAGTTTGTCATACTGATGATTTACTATTTTTAACCCAAATATACAAAGATTTAAAACTTTAGAAAAAAATCTATTGTCAAAAAATGCATACTTTTTTTTCAAACTCAGTTTCTTTCCATAACTGCAAAATAATAATAATGAATAATAAGTCTTGCTTTCTTCAGGAATAAAATTATATTTTGGTGTCACTGTGCTATAATTTTAATTTTTTTTACCAGCACCCCACTGTTTATATCCATGAGCCTTTCTTGCCTCAAAAACCCCTGAAAAAATTCAAAGGCACCTCCTAACTAGAGACAAATATAAACTATGGTTAGCACAAACTACATAATCTCCCATGGAAAGATGGTTGTATGCTTTCTTATTTATTCTGTGTATTCTGGGCATAATATTTTTCTTTTGCTTCTGAGATTAAGAAATTTAGCCCTTGGAGCCTTGAGGACTTAATTAATGGAAGAATATTAAAACAGAATATTCTTTGTCACTTTTTTCCCCCCAATGGTAATTATCTGAGACTGAAAGTGAATTCACCTATGATACTTTGAAGAAGTGTGGAAATACACCTGTCACCTGTACATATCTGTAAGGTGGCTAAAATCCAGAAATAGGCCCCCAGGTGTTTGGTTTGCCTAAAAAAATAGATACATGTCTTGGTTTCTTTCATTTAAACATACTAAATTATTCATATGTCTGTGGAGTCAAGATGTTGACACTATTATTCAAAAACAGGCATTTGTGCTGATTTGACCTAGCATTAAAATTATTCCACAGCCAAATCTCAATGGTGGCAAAAGAGACGAATTCTTCGGAAGGAAAGTATGAAATTCATGGGTATTAAAAAAGTCAGTGGTATATTAAAATGACCAGACAGTTTGGGTTGTCAAGACAACAATGATTCATTAAATATTTGCTTTCCTTTTAATTCTTTTTAATGTTTTTTTTTTTATTATTGCCACCAGGATTATCACTGGTTTGGTGCTGACAGTATATATCCACCACTCCTGGGGACATTTTTTCCCTTTCTATTATATTTGACAGGACAGACAAATTAAGAGGGGTGGGGAGTTAGATGGAGAGACGAAGAGACACCTGCAAACTTGCTTCACTGCTTGTGAAGCGCCCTCTCCCGCAGGTGAGGAGGGGATGTTCAAACCAAGGTACTAGTGCAAGGCGATATGTGCTTATAAAGACCAAAATTCCATAAGTTCTTAGAAATCATCCTAAGTAAGAACATTATATGTCCTTCTAGACATTTAATGAGAGCTAGAAAGACACCTGAAGTCCTGCTTCACCACTCTTGAAGCTTTCCCCTGAAGATGGGGACCAGGTGCTTGAACCCAGGTCCTTACGCAGTATAACATGTAAGCTCAACAGGTGTACCACCACCTGGCTGCAAGTCAGTGATTTTGTATGTCAGAAAAACAAATAATCTAGATTGAATTTGTTTTTCAAAAAGGAAACACAATCTTTGTTAATCAAGAATAATTCTTACATAGTTCATGGTACTCATACTGACTTCCTCAAAAACATATAGAATGTGTACTAAATGCTAGTAGTACAACAGGGCATAAAGTAACACGTTCCTGTTTTTAATTAATTAATTAAGCACTTAAAAATGCAAGATCTCCACTAGATTCTAATGTGACTCTCTGGTAGAGTTCTTTTGCATTCGCCACTATGCCATGAAATGAAATACCTTTCACCACTTTTACCTGCTCTAAATTTCTTAAATAATTGTGTCATTTTATGTCCACACTTGTATCTGTTTGAATACAATTAGGTCTGACAGAATTCTCTATAAATTCTGTCTCACATCATAAACCTGTACCTGAATCCCTTTTAATCATTTTCTTTTTTTGAAATATTTATTTATTTATTCCCTTTTGTTGTCCTTGCAGTTATTATTGTTGTTGTTGTTGGATAGAACAGAAAGAAATGGAGAGAGGAGGGGGAAGACAGAGAGGACAGAGAAAAGAAAAATGGAAAAGAAATGGAGAGAGGAGGGGAAGACAGAGAGGAGAGAGAGAGAGAGAGACACCTGCAGACGTGCTTCACTGCTTGTGAAGCGACTCCCCCGCAGGTGGGGAGCCCCAAGATTCTTGTGCTGGTCCTTGCGTTTGTGCCACCTTTGATTATCCTGCTGCACATACCCCCGACTCCCTACTCATTTTCTTCTCTGAACTATCCAGGGTATTTATTTGGTGGGTTTTGGTTATTTGTTTTTTTTTATTTTTCAGGTTTTTTTTGTTCAGTTTTTTTATCAGTGTTGTATTCAAAATCCAAATCTATGTTGGCATACATCTCAAAAGTTGTTTTCAAGATCAGAGAACATAAGCACATAAAATTCCTATCACATTTTAACACATAACAGGTATTTAAAAATCACTACCCTGAACTCCCTTTAACAGTATGCTCTATGCCAAGGAAACTTTACTTGTATATACAATAATTATAATTTTTTTCACAAGGGTGACTAATGGTGTACTGCATTTTAACTGTAGAAAAATTGAAAACATAGGGAGTCGGGTGGTAGCGCAGCGGGTTAAGCACACGTGGCACAAAGTGCAAGGACCGGCATAAGGATCCTGGTTGGAGCCCCAGCTCCCCATCTGCAGGGGAGTCGCTTCACAGGTGGTGAAGCAGGTCTGCAAGTAGCTGTCTTTCTCTCTCCTTCTCTGTCTTCCCCTCCTCTCTACATTTCTCTCTGTCTTATCCAACAACAACATCAATAACCACAACAATATTAAACAACAAGACCAACAAAAGGGGAAAGAAAGAAATTTGAAAAAGTTAACATAGAAAAATAAAAATTAAAACTCACTCAATCTAAAGATAATGTCAGACAAGAAGTCTCACCTCTATTATCACAACAACAAAAAACAAACTGTGTAAATATCAGCATAGCCAAGTCCATGTCTTGGAGCATAGATGAACAATAAAATAATCTAGATGATGAGGACAGAAAAACTTACCACACTGATAAAAATTCCCTTCCTGTTTGGTTTTATGCCAGATCTTGCTAATGCAGCTAAGAGTCCTACTGGGCTCTTGGCCCCCTACCCCTGCATCTGTTGCTGACACACATCACTTCTTCCACAGCCACCTGCTGTGGGCTGGTCACATCTATGGTGGCTGCAGTGTTCCCTTTGCTCTCAACTCATGCCACTTCAGTCCAGTGAGATTCAATAGTCCAGTGAGATTTATAGCTCTCTGCTATAGGGGTTTAGGTTGAACCTGGTTCATTTTGTTCCTGGATTTATCTATTTCCGGTATTGCTTGTCTGGACATAGTGAGCCCCCCTGCCTCTGTTGCCTCCATTAAGTTCTGATTAGGAAACTGCTACCCACTGCAACGAGTGCCACCCCAGCATGCTTCACTTCAGACTGTGTCCAGTAACTTCAGGTGTGGAATGACAACTCTTCAACTTCATCACTTGGGTGAGACCTTTCCTTTCATAGTATTCTCTAACTCCATCCCAGGTGGTTCACTCCCTAACAAAATCCCAAAACCTAGATATAGACCAGGTTCCAGAAGATAGAGCATATGTTCACATGTATCCATAAACCAGGGCGAATATATACCTGAAAGCAGTTGTACACTAGAGTTTGTAGTGAGTACCCCCCAACACTTCATCTCCACTATTCCAACCTTTGGGTCCATGATTCTTCAACAATTTGTTTGGCTTTGTATGTTAACTCTCTTTTCAGCCACCAGGTTCCAGATGCCATCAGGATGCTGGCCAGGTTTCTCTGGACTGAAGACCCCACCAATAGGTCTTGGAGCTCTGCTTCCCCAGAGACCCACCCTACTAGGGAAAGAAAGAGGCAGAGTGGAGTATGGATCGACCAGTCAACGTCCATGTTCAGCAGGGAAGCAATTACAGAAGCCAGACCTTCCACCTTCTGCAACCCACAACGACCCTGGGTCCATGCTCCCAGAGGGATAGAGAATGGGAAAGCTATTGGGGAGGGGATGGGATATGGAGATTGGGTGGTGGGAATTGTACCCCCCCATCCTATGATTTTGTTAATGACTCCTTTCTTAAATAAATAATAACAAAAAAAATCAAAGTGTGGGGATGGGTGGTGGTGCACCTGGTTGAGCTCACATGTTACAATGCACAATGACCTGGGTTCGAGCTCTCTGTCCCCACCTGCAGGAGGAAAGCTTTCCAAGTAGTGAAGCAGTGCTGTAGGTGTCTCTCTGTCCCTCTCCCTCTTTATCACCTCTTCCCTCTCGATTTCTGAATGTTCCTATCCAATAAATAAATAAAGAGAATATAATTTAATAAAATAATAAATATAATAAAATAATAATAAATAAAAATAATAATTTTTAAAAGTCAAAGTGTCACTAAGACTATTTGAACGCTATAGTGCTTATTCTTGAAAGGAGTGGGGAGACCTTGGGGAGCAAGGCACAGAACTTTGGTGGTGAGTGCGTTGTGGAACTATACTCCTGTAATCATAATTATAAACCATTATTAAATCACTAATAAAAATTTAAAAGGGAGTAGAACGGTGGCGCAGCAGGTTAAGCGAACATGGCGCAAAGGGAAAGGACCGGCTTAAGGATCATGGTTCAAGCTCCCAGATCTCCACCTTCAGGGGAGTCACTTCAGGCAGTGAAGCAGGTCTGCAGGTGTCTGTCTTTCTCTCCCCCTCTCTGTCTTCCCCTCCTCTCTCCATTTCTCTCTATCCTATCCAACAACGACGACATCAACAACAACAACAACTACAACAATAAAACAAGGACAACAAAAGGGAATAAATAAATAAAAAGGAAAATCATTTAATCCTAACACATGATTACTGAAACTTGCTCTCTTCACTATTTTCTGCATATTGTTGACATTATTGAGCACATACTATGCACAACATTTTACATTTTTATTTAACTATCTTTTTTATAGGGGTCTGGGCAGTGCTACCTGGGAGTGTGCAGGTGTTACTCTGTGCAAGGACCATGTTCAAATCGCTGATCTCTCCTCCTAAGGAGAATCTTCACAAGTCATGAAAGTATGCTTCAGCCATCTCTCTTTCTTGATCCCTCTATGTATCCGTTCCTTTTCCTCCACTCTCAACTTGTCTTTGTACTATCAGATTTAAAAAAAAAAACAAAAAACACCAAAGCAGCAGATTCATCATGCAGGCACGGATAACCCTGGTGGCCAAAAAGAAATATTTTTTAAAATGTAGTCAATATAGAAAATGTTACATGCTCTTTAAAGTAATAACTTTTTTAATATGGCATCATGAAATGAACTCAGAAACTCAAGCTTGCACAATACAGGCAAGTAGCTTCTTTGGCCTAATATCTGACTTCTTTATTTTTTTAGGGAGAATAAGAAGAGTGAAACATATACAGATAGGAGCAGAACTATAGAATCTGCATGTGGTGGTAAGAACAGAACCAAAAATTCAAACACAATATGGTACACGCTCACCTAGTTATCTCCCATCTGCTCATGTAATACTTTTGAGAAAGTTCTTTTTCAATCATAGTTTTTCAGGTATATGATCTTATGATCCACATCAACACAGTCTTTTCAAATTTAAATTTCTCTTTCCTGTATATTAAATCAAATATTCCCTAGACAGCATGTCTTCAAAATCAAACACGTTAAATCAAGGTAATTTGGGGGGCCCAATGGTAGCATAGTGGGTTAAGTGCACGTGGCTGCAAAGCCCAAGGACGTACGTAGGGAACTGGGTTCCAACCCCCCCAGTTGACCACCTGCAGGGGGGTCTTTCTCTCCTCCTCTCTGTCTTCCCTTCCTCTCTCCATTTTTCTCTGTTCTATCCAACAATGACATCAATAACAATAATAACCACAACAAGGATAAACAACAAGGGCAACAAAAGGGAAAAAATGGCTTCCAGGAGCAGTGGATTGGTAGTACAGGCACCAAGCCCCAGCAATAACCCTGGAGGGGAAAAAAACAAACCAAGGTAATTTTTTTCAAACACTGATCTTAGAAAAAGAAGAAAACAGGGAGTCTGGCAGTTGCACAACATGTTAAGCTCACGTGGTGCAAAGCGCAAAGACCAACATATGGACCAGTTCAAGCCCCAGGCTTCCCAGCTGTAGGGGAGTCACTTCACAAATAGTGAAGCAAGTCTGCAAGTGTCTGTCTTTCCCTCCCCCCTCTGTCTTCTCTTTTCTCCATTTCTCTCTGTCCTATCCAACAACAATGACATCAATAGTAACAATAATAACTACAACAACAATGAAAATAACAAGGGCAACAAAAAGGAAAATAAATAAATAAATAAATGAAAAAGAAGAAAACAAATAAACAGAAATATCAGAGTTCCTCTTACAACTAATATACCAGGGACAAGGCAGTAATGTACCATTGAGAACACATACTATCATACACAAGGACCCAGTATCATACACAAGCCCCGCTGCCTCCTTGAGGAGGGGATGCTCTACAAGTAGTGAGGCAGGTCTGCAGATGTCTCTCATTCTCTATCCCTCTCTATCACTTCCCCCTCTCAATTCTTCTCTTATCTTATCAAAATGAAATAGAAAGTAGAGAAAGGAAGAAAGAAAGAAGAAAGAGAGAGACAGAGAGAGAGAAAGAAAGAAAGAAAAAGGAAGGAAGAAAGAAAGAAAGAAAGAAAGAAAGAAAGAAAGAAAGAAAGAAAGAAAGAAAGAAAGAAAGGAAGAAAGAAAGAAAGGCTGCTCCCCACCTGCAGGGGAGTCACTTAACAGGCTGTGAAGCAGGTCTGCAGATGTCTGTCTTTCTCTCCCCCTCTCTGTCTTCCCCTCCTCTTTCCCTTTCTCTCTGTCCTATACAACAACAACAACAATAATAACTACAACGAGGGCAACAAAAAGTGAATAAATATTTTTTAAAAAGAAAGAAATAGGCAGACCTCTGGAAGCAGCTGATTCATAGTGCTGGCACTGAGCCCCAGCAACAACATTGGTGGCAATAAATTATATATATATATATATAAAAAGAATGAAAGAAAAAGGGAGGGAAGGGGGTAGGGAAGAAAAAGGGAGGGAAAGGGAGGGAAAGGACAGAAAGGGATGAGAGGGGAGGGGATGAGAGTGGAGGGGGAAGGGGAAAGAGAAGGGGAAGAACTAATATACCATTATTCAGACCAAAATCAAAGACCAAGTCCAAATTATTTGTCTTACCTTTAACTATTAGGTCAATTTGTTTCCAAATTCCATCACCCTCTACATCTTTTCATATCCTAAGAAATAGGAATAAAAGCAAGGGAAAATGGTCAGTGTGTGCTAATTTCTACTGTGTTATATTTTTTTCATTTTTCCAAACTGGTAAAAGTTCCTAACAGCAAAACTGTCTCTTGGAGACCTCAAATTAGTCATTAAAATTTAGCTTAATTTTAAACCCAAATGGATCAGGATACCCTACTCTTCTCCAAACTAGATATTTAGCTATTTATTTTTTACTGTTTGACACATTAAGTAGTTTCCAATCCACAAGGCACTACTCATTTTCTATAAAGTTTAATTGATGCAATTTTCACTATAAGCTATCACACATAATAAAATTAAAACATTATAATCAATTCCTTTCCATAGTCTATTAATTGAGTAATCCTATGGAAAAAAAAACTATTATATCCCATCTGTCATATTTTTTCCTTTTAAACCAATTCCATATATTGTTTGTGATTTTTTTACCTTTGAAATGTTTTCACAGCTTCTTCTTTTTAATAGCTGTCCCAATATTGAAGGACGTAAGTTATATTCAGTGAACCATAATTACCATGATAGCAATATTTTCTGTCTTGGAAAATTGATACAATGTTGGCATTCAATTCTGTCATTTCCCAGTTCACAGTAAATTTTCATAAATAACCATCAACACTAGTTCAGTGGGTTTTTTTTTAACAAAATCCATTAACACCTTAGATGGTAGATCATTCAGAACTTGCACATTTATCTCACCCAAGTGTACACTTTCCCGTTTTTAATCAACAGCTATTTTTTGAAAATAGTATGTTACATTGAAATCCTAGAGTACAAATAATACTTTTCTATGAAGTAATTTCTTTTTGTGAAATATAATTCCTATATATTACTGTACAATGAGTAGTGATATTCTGAGGAGATACATGCAAGGGTTGCTAACATACCAGGTAAAATCTGTGTTTAAAGATGATCTACTCTAAGTAGAACCTGAACTGGAACTGGAATGTTACATCAAAGTAAAAGACTCTGGGGTGGGTGGGTGGGGAGAATACAGGTACAAAAAAGATGATAGAGGACCTAGTGGGGGTGTGTTGTTATATGGAAAACTGGGAAGTGTTATGCATGTACAAACTATTGTATTTACTGTCAAATGTAAAACATTAATTCCCCAATAAAGAAATTTTAAAAAAAGATGATCGGGAGTCAGGCTGTAGCGCAGCGGGTTAAGCGCAGGTGACTCAAAGCACAAGGACTGGCAAAAGGATCCCGGTTCGAACCCCGGCTCCCCACCTGCAGGGGAGTCGCTTCACAGGCAGTGAAGCAGGTCTGCAGGTGTCTGTCTATCTTTCTCTCCTCCTCTCTGTCTTCCCCTCCTCTCTCCATTTCTCTCTGTCCTATCCAGCAACGACAACAACAATAATAACTACAACAATAAAACAACAAGGGCAACAAAAGGGAATAAATAAATAAAATAAATATTTTTTAAAAATTTTTAAAAAAAAGATGATCTACTCTCTACTATAACTGTTCCAACTTGCAACTTTTCCTTTTGATTCTGTTGACATTCTGTGGAAATCATTTTGTTTACATCCCAGGACGTCTTCTATGGCTCTGACTGAAATGGGTAATCACATTTCACTACATATATATTAGACACTGGTGAGTCTTGAGACGTGACTACCCCCAAAATCATGCCTATGACTTAATCCAAAGGAATGTGATCTTATCTGTTCGGGTATCTTTGAAGATGTTGTTAAGAATGAAATGATGCTGAGTTTAAGTGTCCTTATATGAGAGACAAAAGACAAAATGAAGCACACAGAAGGCTATCATGTAAAGATGGAAGAAAAGAAAGTAACTACATCATTCCAGTTCAAGGAATACCAAGAATAGTGAACAACAAAAGAATGGAGAGAGGTATGAGATGACGATTTCCTCAGTGCTTCCAGCAGTATCAGTTCTGATACATTGATCCTGGATTTTTGCTCTTTGTGAAAATAAATTTCATTATTTTTAGCTCTTCAGTTTGTGGTTAATTCTTCCAGTATACATAGAAAGTTATAAATGATAAAATGTGCTCAATAATTTTTAAATACATATGCCCTCTTTTTATCCATTTGTGTTCTAAGGAAACAAAATGCATGAAACCTTTTTGTAAGATCCATATTTATGAAACCATTCTTTTTTCTTTAATTGGGGGATTAATGGTTTATAGTCAACAGTAAAATACAGTAGTTTGTACATATGGAACATTTCTCAGTTTTCCATATAACAATTCAACCCAGAGTTATAGTTGTATAGCTACAATCCAGTATATTTATCTATGGAGTGAGTTGGAAAAGTGGATATTCTCCTAGAACTAGCCATTAATGGTGCTTAAATTTATTTACTTTAATCATAAGAAAGTAGAGTTAGTGAAGGTTTCATGAGTTTAACTATTGATTATCCTCATCAAATATTAATACAATTCTGATATCAATTCAGTAGACTTTAATAGAAGCTGAATGAAATGAAGATAAACTTATGAAAATTCAAAAGTCATTTGACATGGGGTGACATGTAGAATGAAGTTCTCAGGTGATAGTAATTGCTATTTGGAAAAAAAACTAAAATATTCATAAGTCATGAGTTACAGCTATTTTACAGCAAAGTAATAAAATAACTTCATCCCAAACTATTGGAGGTCTTTAAGATGGATGAAATGCCTTCCAAACTGTGCCCTCATTTTATCAGTTATTTTATCAGTTTTATCAGTTTATTTAAAGCACTATGATAGATAAAGTCATCTGGCTTCAAAATCAAGGTACTTCCTCTAAACATACTCCTGCTCATCTCCATTATAAGAGAGGAATCTAGAAAGCCAAGGCCAAACTATCAAAGAGTAGCAAGAAAAAAAAAAAAAGTACATTTTGTGATGGTAAAGAAATAGGTTCCCCCATATGTAGAATGACTGAGGTAATGATTGAGAACAGAAAGAAAAAAAAGGAGGAAACAATGGTCATATTTGTAATAAAGAGATATTACTTTAAATCTATTAAAAATAAAGATACGGGGGGGGGGGGGGGTTCCAGGAAGATAGTGGACTGAGAAGCTGCTAGCAGCGTGAGCTCTGATCACATCTTCTGTAAACGGTAGGATTTTCTGCCTTTAGCAGGCCAGTCAATAAGGGGTAGTAGTGGTGACACCAAAGAGGTGACTATAATTTAATTTGGGTTAAGAATTAGAGTAAAGGTGGCACGGACTAGCGGGCGGGCTGCTCCAGACTTCCCAGGTGGAGGGAAAGACGGGTGCCCCGGGCATTGTCCTCCGACCAGGAAGGCAGCTCCTCCGCCGATTGCAGAGCGCTGCTGGGCGGCCCGCAGAGGACCCAGAGGGAGCACTATAGCTCGGGGGCTTTCTCTATATACAAGATACTGGATACTGTACAGCAAACCATAACAAAAGGACTTTTCAAAGTTAACCCAATTAACAAATAATGTGATGATAACATTAACCATCGATTGTCTTTTTGAACCCTAAGACAGCAGGAACCTCACATCTCCACTATAGAGCCCCTACTTCCCCCAGTCCTGGAACCCACTTTCCCGTATGCATCCCGTATGCATAGGGCCCACTTTCCCGTATGCATCTCCCAATCCAAACCAAATAATATTGCATCCGCCGATCACAACCTAACCAACGCAACGATTGCCACCTCAACATGCTTCACCTCAGACTGTGTTCAGAGACTTCACATGTGGAATGACAACCCTTCAGCTTCATTTCTCGGTTGAGACCTTTCCTTTTATAGTACACTCTAATTTCATCTCAGGTAGTTCACTTTCTAACAAAGTCCCATAACCTAGATATACACCAGTTTCTGTGAGAGAGAGCTTATGTTCACACGTATCCGTAAACTACTGCAAAATATATACCTGAAAGCAGAAGTACACTAGAGTTTGTAGTGAGTACCTCCCTAACACTTCCTCTCCACTATTCCAAGCTCGGGATCCATGATTGCTCAACAAATTGTTTGGCTTCGTATGTTAACTCTCTTTTCAATCACCAGGTTCCAGATGCCACTAGGATGTTGGCCAGGCTTCCCTGGATTGAAGACCCCACCAATGTGTCCTGGAGCTCAGCTTCCCCAGAGACACACCTTACTAGGGAAAGAGAGAGGCAGACTGGGAGTATGGAACGACCAGTCAATGCCCATGTTCAGCGGGGAAGCAATTACAGAAGCCAGACCTTCTACCTTCTGCAACTCTCAATGACCCTGGGTCCATGCTCCCAGAGGGCTAGAGAATGGGAAAGCTATCATGGGAGGGGGTGGGTTATGGAGATTGGGTGGTGGGAATTGTGTGGAGTTGTACCCCTCCTACCTTATGTTTTTGTTCATTAATCCTTTCTTAAATAAAAAAATTTAAATAAATAAATATACCCCAAAAAATAGTTTGGGAATATAGTTGCCATTAGGTTCAAGTAGGTAACAGAAAAATCTAAAATATCAATAATTCAAACATGTTAAAAGTTTTCAAAATACACACACACATATATATGAATTGCTAGACTACCAGAGATATATGTTTTACATTGTCTTATAAAATATTAATTCATATTTCCTCTACTATCATAAAGGAGCAACCCTAATCCTCCATCAAAGACAAAATTCCAGCAATCATATATATAATCCAAACCGTAGAATAGAGAGACTAGGGAAAATATGATAATGATACCTGCCATATAGATGATACGTTTACATCTCATTGGCCACAATTTCATCACAAAGCTGCCAAGAGATGTAATACATATTCATTAATATAAAAAATGCACCTATTCAAAGGTCATGGAAAGTAAGAATGGAAAGTTGTAATATCAGACTTCTAGGAGACATGGCCAGGGAGTAGCAAGGAACATAACAGACTCTTCCCTAAAACAACAAATATCTACAAATATCGAACTTAGCAAAACTAACCAACTACAACTGAGACATCTGCAAAAGCTCCACAGGTGGTTGTGCATGTGGTTGGGATGAGAAGGGGCTTGAAATCAAACAGCGAGAATTAAGTGCAACAACAGAGGACATGCCATTTTCTCTTTATGTACAGTAGTAGTCAAGACATGAAGCACTAAACAGCTTAAGGAAATAACAAAAAAAAACTAGCCTAGCCCCCACCTTCCATAACACCACATATAAACAAAATTAAAGCCCAGAAAGCACAACAAAAGCACCACATGCTGGCCAGCAATAACCAGCAAAATTAATGCCTGAACAGAAATACTGCAGAAACAAACTACCAAACATGCCAAGCCAGCTAGACAGAAATAAAACAGGACTGCAAGAAATTATAGACATAAAGGAACTACCAGAGAAAGACTGTAGAAAGCTAGTTTTGAGGGCTCTCCAAGAACCTAAGCATAGAGTGGAGAAGCATATACAAGATTTGAAAGAATATTGCACTTAAGAAACACAAAAGAACTCTGAACAAAGTTCTCTAAGAAATTAGAAAACAAGACTTCCGGGAGGCATGACCATGGAATACCTGGGACCAAAGCACCTCTCCTCCCAAAATAACAAATATATACAAGAGACCCTACTGACATCATAATCTACAGTTGAAAGTTCTGCAGCCTCAGGTGGGTGTGCATGTGTGGTTGGAGTGAAAAGGGGTGTGGGTGCCAGTCGAAGAATAGCAAACTCAAATCAGAGCTCTGGGTGGCATGGGTGTTGTGCCACACCATTTTGGTGATTTCACTTTAAGCACAGCAAGCAAATAACATTGTTCCTAGTGTCAAAAGAAAAGACACAGAGGCTTAAAAATCTCTCACTCTTTGACTGGGGTGGGGGGGCGTAGCCTTCTGAATTCAAGGCAAAGACACAACATAAAACAGGGCATATGTGACCACAAGACAGCCCAAAGCAACCACCACCACCCCATCCCACACACCACAGATCATACAAGCAAAAGAAACCTAGAGATCACAATAGCACCACCTGCTGGTCATCAATAACCAGCACAAAAAAATGCACACACAGAGAAACAAAACTAAACAACCAACTATGCTGTATCAGCCAGACTGAAGTAGCAGAGGAGATCCAAGGAATTAGATCCAGAGAGACTCTCAGAGACAGACTACACAGATCTTATTATAAGGGCTCTCCAAGAATTTAAGCAAGAAATAAAAGAGCATGGTACTATGGAATTAAAATACCTTAGAGATAAACTTATAACAGAGTTCACTAAGTTCTTGAAAGAAGAACTTCAGTCAGAACTCCAGGGAGTAAAAGACACCCTAACTGCAACCCATGCCCAGGTATAAGGCTTAGCAAATACATCCACACATTCAGAAGAAATAATCTCCAGTCCAGAAGATACAGCCAGGCCACTCTTCCAATTCAAAGATGAGGGAGAGTAATGGTTTAGAAAGACTGAAGCAACTCTCTTTGAAATTACAGACTCCATCAAAAGGTCGAATATAAGAGTGATAGGTATATCTGAAGAGGAGGACAAGGCCAAAGACCCAGAGTCCATTTTCAGAGCAATTTTAGCTGAGACTTCCCTCACTTAGGAAACCATCAGATCATTCTCATCCAAGAGACAGAACAATCACCCAGATTTATAAATACAAAACGACCAATGCCAAGGCACATTATTGTAAAATTATCAAAAGCCAATGACAAGGAAAAACTTTTTCTGTCTGCTAGAGAAAGGAAAGTAGTTAAATACAAAGGCAGAGCTGTAAGATTTTCATCAGATTTCTCTTTACAAACTCTAGAAGCAAGGAGAGAGTGGAATGACATATTCAAAGTTCTATATGAGAGGGAATTCCAGCCATGAATATTGTACCCTGCAAAATTATCCTTCAAATACGAGGGAGAAATAAAGGTTTTCACAAATATTCAAGAAATAAAGGAATTTGCCACAATCATCCCCACCTTATAAGAACTACTGAACTGAGTCCCACAAGAAAGGAGGAAGCAAAGGAATACACATTCCAAACACCAAGTTGCAGATGCTACCATGATGTCAACCTGACTCACCTGAACAGACAACTTCACTAATGTACCCTGGAACCCCACCTCTCCAGACCCCCACCCCAGTAGGGAAAGACAGGGACAGGCAGGGAGTAAGGATCAACCTGTCAATGCCTATATCATCGGAGAAGAAATTACAGAAACCAGACCTCCCACCTTCTGCACCCCATAATGACCCTGGGTCCATGCTCCCAGAGAGATAAAGAATAGGAAAGCTTCCAATGGAGGGAGTGGGATATGGAACTCTGGTGGTGGGAAATGTGTGGAATTTCACCCCCTCTTATTCTATAGTTTTTTTTCAATATTTTCATTTTAAAAACAAAAGAAAAAAATAAAAAAATAAGTAAATAAATAAAAGAAACAAGAAAACAAGAAAAAAAAGAGCTAACTAAGCAGGTAGAAAAAAATCAAATAGAATTACAGGGTGTGAAAGACACTTTGATTAGATTACAAACTCTGATAGAAGGCTTAGGAAGTAGACTTGCTCAAGCAGAGGAAAGAATAACTAAGCTAGAAACAATTATCCCACTCTTTTTAAGTTAAAGATGAGGAAGAGGAAAAGTTGAGAAAGAATAAAACAATTCTCTGTGAAATTGCATTCTCCATCAAAGGGTCAAATTTAAGCATGACAAAAATTGCTTAAGAATTCCCTTCACAAGATGAAGAGAACAGAAACTATATTCCAGGAAATTATAGCTGAGAATTTCCATCACTTAGACAATCCTCAGAAAATGTGCATCAAGGTGGCAGAATGTATATCCAAGAACATAAATGCAAAATGACCAACACCAAAGCAAATAAAACTATCAAACTATCAAAACTCAATAGTAAAAAAAACATTTTACAGACTTCTGAGGAAAAGAAAGACATGACATAAAGGTAATATTATCAGTCTTTTATCAGACTTCTTATCACAAACTATAGAGACAAGGATAGAATGGTATTATATATTCAAAGTACTAAAAGAAAAGGAATTACAACCACAGATCTTGCATCCTCAAAATTATCCTTTAAATACAAGGGAGAAATAAAAGTTTTCTCAAATATCCGAAAGCTAAAGAAATTTGCCACTGTCAACCCCATCATGCACGAATTACTGAGAGCAGCCTCACCAATTTTCTTTAAGAATATAGAACTAAAATTAAAAAATTTTAATATATTTTTAAATATATTATTTGTTAGAAAGGTAGCAGGAGAAATAACCAGACATCACTCTGGTACATGTGCTGCTGGGAATAGAACTCAGGACCTCATGCTTGAGAGTCTAATGGTTTATCCACTGCACCACCTCCTGGTCCACCTAAAATTACAAATATTTACCTGGAACCAGAAAACACCTAGAATCACCAAAACAATATTGAGAAAAAGAAACAGAACTGGAGTCATCATACTCCCAGATCTCAAACTATAGTATAAGGTCCTTGTAATCAAAACTGCTGGGACTGGAACAAGAACAGAAGCACAGAGCAGTGAAACAAAATTGAGAGCCCAAAAATAAACTTTCATCCCTATGGACATCTAATTTTTGACAAGGGAGCCCAAACTGTTAAATGGAGAAAGGAGTGTCTCTTCAACAAATGGTGTCGGAAAAATTAGGTTGACATGTGCAGAAGAATGAAACTGAACCACTACATTTCACCAGAAACAAAAGTAAATTCCAAATGGATCAAGAACTTGGATGATAGATCAAAAACTATCAAATACTTAGAGAAAAATATTGGTGGAACTATTTTCCATCTAAATTTCATGGGCATCTTTAATGATACAGACCCAATTGCAAGGAAGACTAAAGCAAAAATAAACCAGTGGGACTACATTAAATTGATAAGTTTCTGTACAGTGAAAAAAACCATCACCCAAACAAAGAGACTCATCACAGAATGGGAGATCTTAATATACCATATATCACACAAGAGGCTAATAACCAAAATATATAATATAAAGAGCTCACCAAACTCAGCAAAGAAAAAAAAAGACTGCATTCAAAAATGGGGAGAGAATATGAAGAGAATATTCACCATAGAAGAGATCCAAAAAGCCAACAAACATGAAAAAATGCTACAAGTCATTGACCATAAGATAAATGCAAATACAGACAAAAATGAGATACCACTTCACTCCTGTTAGAATGTCATACATCAGAAAAGGTAGCAGCAACAAATGCTGGAGAGGTTGTGGGGACAAAGGAACCCTCCTGCACTGCTGATGAGAATGTAAATTGGTTCAACCCCTGTGGAAAGCAGTCTGGAGAACTCTCAGGTTAGAAGTGGACCTACCCTATGACCACCAAGCAATCCCTTTCCTGGGGATATATCCTAAGGAGCCAAACACACCCATTCTAAAAGATTTGTATATTCCTATGGTCATAGCAACACAATTTGTAATAGCCAACACCTGGAAGAAACCCAGGTGACCAATAACAGATGAGTAGCAGAGTAAGATGTGATATATATATAATATATATAATATATATAATATATATAATATATATATATATATATATATATTACTCAGCTAGTAAAAATGGTGATTTCACTGTTTTCATCCCATTTTGGATGGAGCTTGAAGAGATCATGTTAAGTGAGATAAGTCAGAAAGAGAAGGATGATTATGGGATGATCCCACTCATAGACAGAAGTTGAAAACAAGAGCAGAAGGAAAAACACAAAGCAAAACTTGGACTGAAGTTGATGTATTGCACCAAACTAAAAGACTCTGGGGTGAATGGGAAGGTTCTAGAAAATGATGGCAGAGGAGGACATAGTGACAGTTGAATTGTTATGTGGAAAACTGAGAAATGTTACACATGTAAAAACTATTATATTTTACTGTCCACTATAAACCATTAACACTCCAATGAAGATATATTTTTTAAAGTGTTAGATTTTCAAACTAGAGCTTCCAAATTTTGATTCTAGCATCATATATGCTAGAGTGAGGCTCTGGTTCTTTTTCCTTTTCTTCTTCTCTCATTATTTAATAAATAAATCTCAAGTGGTGGAAATTGCATAATGAATATGCAAATAGACTCTCCTGCCTGAGCCTGCAGGGCCCAGGGTCCAATCTCCACACCACCATAAGCCAGAGCTGAGCAGTACTTTGGTAAAATAAATAAATAAATAAAATAAAAATATAAATAAATCTTAGAAAAGTCGTTAATAGATTCTCTCAAACAGAAAAAAATAGAAATGCATCCCCAAATGAATTTTCAGTAAAATTAAAACTTAATATTGAATTACAGAACACAATATTTTCTCTAATTTTAAAGTAAAGAAAAACTAATTGCAATAATGAAAACAAAATGTCTCTTAACAATTAAAGCATATATAAATAAAGAATCACTTCATATAGTTATAGTAATAACAAAGGCAACATGAAGTGTTGCATCAAGTGAGTTTTGTTTATTTTTAAGGATTTTTTAATTTATTATTTTGGATAGAGACAGCAAGGTTGAGAAGAAAGATGGACAAAGGAAGGAGGGAGAAAGATAAAGTGAGAGAGACAGAAACACCTGCTATACTGCTTCATCAATTGTGAAGCTTTCCCCCTGCACTTGGGGACCAGAGGCTTGAACCAAGATCTATCGTTCCACATTATAAGATGTGCACTGTACTGACTGAGCCACTGTCTGGCCCCAAAGTGACTTTAGTGTGAAACAATATTCCTAAAATATTATAATACTATAAACCAATATTAAAGCAGTAAAAAGTTTTTCAATATCTACAACATCATGTCAGTTAATAAATATAATAGTTTAGTCAATTCAATGTTTGTAGTAAAAATTTTTCAACAGGGCCAACAATATGTCTCACCTAGGAAGGTACATGCTTTGACATGCTCTCTACCCAGGTTTAAACCTAACTTCTTTTTCACCTAGAAGGTGTAGTTGATATTTTGAATGGTTCTAAAGTAATATAAATGGCATTTATATGAATCAAAAGCTATAGCTAACATCATAATTAGTTATGAAATGGAATAGTTTTCCTATTATAAATTTAAAAAATCAGAGAGGTTTACTCTCTCTTGTTAACATTTTTTGACATTGCTAACTGGTCTTTACCACTCTGAGCCACCTTTTTCAGATAGAAAGAAAGAGAACCAGAAAGACAAGGGAAAGAGAGAAAAACATCACAGCACTGAAGCTTCCCTGACTGTAGTAGTGACCAGACTCACATCTGGGAAGAGAACTATCAAAGCAGATAGGCTCTCATGTGGGCTATCCTGCTGCTCCTCTGATTTACACTTTGTGAGTGGTGAAGCAGTGCTGCAGATGTTTCTCTGTCTCTCTCCTTCTCTATCACCCACTACCCTCTTGATTTCTGGATGTCTATATCCAATAAATAAATATAGACAATAAAATTATTTTAAAATACTAATTTTAAAATAAAATAAAAATTCTGATAAATCAAAGATGATCAAAATAATCATTATTATTGTTATCTAAGATTTTATTTATTCTTTTAATGAGAGAAGTAGGAGGAAAGTAAACTATAGCATCACTTTAGATACATGTACTGCTGGATGTACTGATTTGCAAATTCGAAGATTTAGCTTAAAATACATCTTGAAATAATAGGCCCTAATACCTGGGAGTTTCCCAGTCACCTCTTTTTGTTGTCAATCCTGATACTGCAAAAGAAAAATAGATAATAGAGCCAGTTTAAGTAGAACATTCTGCAATTACATCATGTGATCGGTGATAAATGTAAAGTGGTTGCCCTTCCTTTGATAAGGTTAAAGCAAGAGCTTTGGAAGCATTTGTGAAACAAGAAAATCGATAGTTTTGTGTATTTAATGTGTCCTCTGCAAACAAAGTCACAGGAGAAAAACAATACTGCTTTGTATATGGTGTCCTACAAGAGATAACTCCTTTCAAATTATCTGAGTTAGCAGTATACATTATCTGAAAATTGGCAGTTTAGCATGAAATAGTAAATCATGTCACTTGACCAAAAAATGTTTAGAGAAGACATAATAAAATGACACCCAAAGCATATGCTTTTGACAAGAATATTTTATATAAATGACTTAGGACTTTTATACTTCTACTCTGAAACATGAGTTTAATGTTCATCTCAAATATGAGAAGCAAATAGGTTGGTTTTTTTTTAAAGCCACTATTAAACCACATTGAAAATCTCAAATGTTATTTATTCCCACTTGATAAAAACGTCTTTACAATTTGGTTGCTCCACACTAAAAAAAAAAAAAAATTTATATTTAAAGTATTATATAATCAGGCACAAACTAATACCATCTATATGCATGTCATGAATCCAGGTCAACTGAACTGTTACCATCTCCTAAGTACATCTGATATAGTTTCATAAATTACTTCTACTAAATATATGTATAAGGTGTGCCTCCTAATTTAATCCCTATTAAATTTAATCCCTATTACTTTTCATATCAGATTTCAGACTCAGGAAAAAATTAATTAATTAATTAATTAATTAATTAAAACTAGTATAGCCACAGGCCCTTCGGAACATAACTAAAATATGCCTACTAGCTATCTACAAAATGGAGGACCCCCCAACTCTTCATCTGCACTATTCCAGCCTTTAGGTCCATGATTGGTCAACAATTTGTTTGGCTTTGTATGTTAACTCTCTCTTCAACCACCAGTTTCCAGATGCTAGCATGATGCTGACCAGACCTCCCTGGACAGACAACCCCACCAATATGTCCTGGAGCTCAGCTTCCCTAGAGCCCCTCCCCACTAGGGAAAGTGAAAAGACAGGCTGGGAGTATGTATGGACCTATCAATGCCCATGTTCAGAGGGGAAGCAATTACAGAAGCCAGACCTTCAACCTTCTGCATGACCTTGAATCTATACTCCCAAAGGGTTAAAGAATAGGAAAGCTATCAGGGGAGGGGATGGGATACAGAGTTCTGGTGGTAGGAATTGTGCGAAGTTGCATCCCTCTTATCCTATGGTTTAGTCAATGTTTCCTTTTCATAAATAAAAAATTAAATTAAAAAAATGGAGGCAGGTATTAGCACAATTCTTATGGAGAGACAAGCAGTGATGTAGATGTGGTTTTTAAATCCATGTAGTTAAAAACTATATGTGTGTGTGTGTGTGTGTGTGTGTGTGTGTGTGTGTGTGTGTGTGTGTGCGTGTGTGTATGTTTATAAACCAATTCTGTTTGAACTATGAACTCATTTAGCACCCCATGCTGCTCAAGCAGAAGGTATTTTCCAAGATAATACACATTAGGTGTGACCAAAATATAGTACATTGTATTATTACCTCCTTCTCCCCGCTTTTTGTTGCTCTTGTTGTTTTATTGTTATTGTAGTTATTATTGTTGTTGTTATTGATGGCATCATTGTTGAATAGGACAGAGAGAAATGGAGAGACGAGAGGGAGATAGAGAAGGGGAGAGAAAGACACCTGCAGACCTGCATCATTGACTTTGGAGCCCGGGGCTTGAACCAGGATCCTTATGCTGGTCCTTGCGCTTCGCGCCATGAGCACTTAAACCACTGCGCTACCGCCCGTCCCCCTATTACCTCCTAATACTAGAGGCCATGACAGTGGTTGATCACAGTCCGTTTTAAGTTTAGATTTTGTAACAGTATCTTTCTTAATACAGTAACCAGAGAGATCACCAGAAAACAAGAATTCTTCATATACATTAAAGCTAACCAGTCATATATAATACCAATGACCTGTAATAGCAATGGAATTAACCACATAAACTCTCATATTCTTTCTGACCTACAAATTGTATCAACAGTAACAGTAGCCAACTAACCAAATAAATATTCAAACTCATTTATTTCTATTTTGTGTATGTGTGTTACTACAGTGATTATAGCAATAAACATACTCATTTATTTCTTAATAACAGCATTTTTGCTGTTATATTAATATATTTCTAGGTAAATATTTTATGGAGACAAAACTTTTTCTTACAAGCATGCTGGCCTTATCCTAATCACAACACATTGGAAGTTCCACACACTTTACCAGACTTTGGAATCATTCTCAGTAAAACTGAGCACTTTTTATTACAATGTTTTTATTCCCTGGTTTCTAGATAATCAGAATTCACTGGATGTAATACTCACATTATACACATCATCTTTTCCTTGAACATGTTACTATTTTCTTCCAAATTTGCATAGTTGCTTTAAGAATGATTTCCCAGATAAAGAACAGTTTGTTGGCCATAACTATATGTTACATATCCAAAATTCTCATCTAGACTCTTAAATTTTTATGCAAGATATTAGAAGAGTAAGCCTTAATAGTCTGTATAAGAACAAGAAAAACTAAAGCATCATTTCAGAATAGTAATTTGACACTACAAAATATATGGCAACTAAAAATTGGGACCATTATTTGCCTAATCAAACTCCCCTTTATTCTTTATTCTCATTGGAGTCTAATATAAATCACATTCACTAACTGACATTGTTTAAAATATTTCCATGTGAGGGTTCTGGAAAATAGCAAAATGGCTATGTAAATATTTTCATGCCTGAGCCTCTGAGATTAGGAGGCCAATCCCCTGCATCACCATAAACCAGAGCTGAGCAGTCTTCTGTTAAAAAAACTAAAAGCTGCACAATTAATATGTTAATTTTTCTCATAAATATCAATAGGGTCCTGGAAATTGCACACTTAATCATGAAAAAGCTGAGTTTCAGACCTTGACCACCACATGGGAGAGAGAACCTGCATATCAGAATCATCATAAGCAATAGAACAATGCTGTGGTGACTCTTCACCCTTTGTCTCATTGTCTCCTTCTCTCTCTCCCTCTCTGTCTCTGACCCTCTTTACAAAATAAAAAAAAAAATCAGTGTAACTGCACAGGCATGTATCCCAAGCAAAAACCCTGCTGGCAAAAATAAATAAATAAATAAAAGATTTCAGTGGGATGAGGAAAGTTCTCAGCTGGTAGAACACTGAACTTGTGTGCATATAGATATAGAGACAGAGACAGAGGTATATTTAAATGTATTTACTTTCTTTTCCTGGTCTAGATGTAACATCAGCATACTTCTTCCACCTTATCTTCACTATTTGATTACTTACACTGTTCTCATTATGTTGTGTAATCTCTACTGCCAGCCTTTTTTACAGTGTGTATTTATTTCTCTGCCTAGAATACTCATTCCTCATTAATTTGTACAGTTGCTTTATTTTCCCCTTTTTAGTCTTAGCTTAAATGACATGAGCCTGCCTACTAATTCCTTAGTATCTCATCATGTTGCTTTATCGCCTTAAAATACTGTATCACAACTTGTTACTTTTGTTGGATTTTTGCTGGCTTATTCCATTTCTCACAATACTAACATATTGTTTTTCTCGCACAATATAATTAGATTTCTTCCATCTTTTCATTACATCATGAAATACTTCTTGTACACCTATTATATATGAAGCACTAATCTAAGTGTGGAATATACAGGAGTGAGCAGTCTGTTTTCATAATTTTATATTTTACTGGGGATAAATTAAGAAATGAGAGTACAAAATGCAATCTTTACTATTCACAGAAGCTATATTCTATAAAGTGACCACCGACACTAAACTAGTAAGTACCAAAGCATTTCTCCTGAGGAAATAGGAGTAGGTATCTGGTCACAACATTTTCATCAGGCAACAAATGCATAATCTTATGTGTTTCTGCTTAAATACACCTTATTTAAGACATACTGTTATTTATTAACATCCATCTCATGGACAACTTCATGTTAACTCATGCCTGAATTCAGTTTACTTATTGTGGGTATTGTTCTCTCTTAGACACATTAAAACCTTCTTGTACATTGAAAACACTAACCCTATTGGTGCTATCTTAAATAGTGAAATCAAAAAAGGAGAAAAAAAATGTGTGACCAACAGATTCTAAAAAGGACATGTGTTTGTATTTTAAGGACTGAAATAAGAAGACAGATAATTACTTTGACCTTGGCTAGGAAGCTTGGCATGTACATCAGGCAGCAAAATTTTTACCACTTCACACATGTCTGTGGATGTTCATGAAGTTCTTCAAACAAATATGAGCAAGTCAAAGAATTCATAGATATGGAATCTGTGAATATTATAGACTTAACTATAAATAAGTATGAGAAATACTAAGGAGATGAAAGAAGAAATAGTAGAGAATGACTTAACGGCCGAGAAAGAAGGTTGAACATACTATTCTAGATGGATTATTCAAGAAAGGTCACTGTGACATAGTAAAACATAAATATAATATAAATAAAAGAATAGCAAAACACGTTTGTGGAGAAGAACATACCAGGTAATATGAAGATCAAGTAAAAAATCTGGGAGAGATAATGTGCTTGGAATGGAAGTGGGTGGACAGAAAAGTAGCAACTGATATGACAGAGCTGTTACTGATAAGACAGAAAGGAGCATGGAGGCAGCTGGTGAATAGCCCTGTAGCAGATCTTTATTGCAACTTTGCTTTTTACTTCGAATGGGGTAAATATCACTAGAAGGTTTTGAGCAGAGTATCAAGACCTAAAATTTCTAAAACTATTTCTTCTGCTACTCTGTTAAATAAAGCATATGATCAACATTAGAAACTAAGGCCAATTAGAAGTGACTACAATATCCCAAATTAAAAAAGAAGGTGGAGGAGGGGAAGAGAGAAAGAAAAAAGTAAGAAATAAAGGGAGAAATAAAGAAAGAAAAGGAAGAAGGAAAGGAAGGAAAGAAGGAAGAAGGGAAACTTGGTAATTTGTAGAATAATAGAAAAGATAATATTTAGAGACTGTAGAACTGGGAATATATTTCAAGATTAATATTAACAGAATATATAGTTGAGTGAGTATGATAACAGGAGAAAGAATGCTTATAGAAAATAGTAAGCTTTTCAACCAGGCACACCAGAACAATAATTTATCATTTGGGGACAGAGAAGGGAAGAGGAAGTGAGAGATTGGCAGAGATATAGCTGACAAGTGGGGAACAGGAATTCCACTTTGGATGACTATGAGGAGGTACCAAATATTCACCCAGTAAAGACAGAAATCAGGAGGGAATGAGATACATAAATATGAACTTCAAAGGGCATGTCACCATGAAGGATTATTTGGTAGTCAATAGTTTATATTTGTGTTAAAGCTATGAAACTGATGAGATTGACCTGGCAGAAACCAGAGGTAGAGATGTGTAAAGGCATGAGAACAGTGGAAAGTAAAGTTCAGTAAGGAAGGGTTTGTATATGCCTTATTGACCCTCACAAACACAAAAACATCCTCAGTAGATAAAAATTATCTTTAAAAAAAGTTATTTTTTTCTTTTTTTGAAGATTTTTAAAATTTATTTATTCCCTTTTTTGTTGCCCTTGTTATTTTTTTTATTGTTATAGTTATTGATGTCATCGTTGTTGGATAGAACAGAGAGAAATGGAGAGAGGAGGGGAAGACAGGAAGGGGGAGAAAAAGATAGACACCTGCAGACCTGCTTCACCAGCTGTGAAGCAACTCCCCTGCAGGTGGGGAGACTGGGGCTGGAACCAGGATCCTTACACTGGTCCTTGCACTTCGCACCACATGAGCTTAACCTGCTGCACTACCACCCGACTCCCAAAAAGTTATTTTTTATTGCCACCAGGTTTATCACTAGAGATTGGTGCCTGTACTCCTGGTGGTTGTTTTGCCCTCTTTTTTCTTTCTTTTTTTTGTATATGATAGGATATTTTTTAAAAAAGTGATGCAGAGAGGATATTGAAATGTATCCAGACGACAGGCCTCCAATGTCAGCTCTTCAGCTCCAATACTCTGGTGACATGTTTCCTAGCTCATAGTTCCATTTCAGGTGGTGTACTTCCTAACAATGTTACATAACCTAGACATAGACCGGGGCCCAAGAGATAGGGCACATGTCCACATGTATTCATAAGTTGGGGAAAAACATAAAGTAAAAACTTAAAGTAAATGGGCACAGTAGTCTGCAGTGACTCAACAAGTGCAACAAGCAAGTAGAAAGACCTAAAAGGAATACAGATTGGAAGGGAAGAAGTCAAGCTCTCACTATTTGCAGATGATATGATAGTATACATAGAAAAAACTAAAGAATCCAGCAGAAAACTACTAGAAGTTATTAGGCAATATAACAAGGTATCAGGCTACAAAATCAATTTACAAAATCAGTGGCATTTCTTTATGCAAATACTAAGTCTGAAGAAGAGGATATCCAGAAATCATTCCCATTCACTGTTGCACTAAAATCAGTAAAATACCTAGGAATAAAACTGACCAATGAACTAACAGACTTGTATACTAAAAACCATGAGGCTATGGGGACAGAGGAACCCTTCTGGACTGCTGGTGGGAATGTAAGTTGGTCCAACCTCTGTAGAGAGCAGTCTGGAGAACTCACACAAGGCTAGATATGGACCTTCCATATGATCTAATAATTCCTCTCCTAGGAATATACTCCCAGGACTCCATAGCACACAACCAGAAAGGTATGTGTATGCCTATGTTCATAACAGCACAATCCGTAATAGCTGAAACCTGGAAGTAACCCAGGTGCCCAACAACAGGTGAGTGGCTGAGAAAATTGTGGTATATTCATAAACAGAAGTTGAGAAAAAAGAACAGAGAGGGAAAGTCAAAGCAGGATTTGACTAAATCTGGAGTAGGGCACCAAAGTAAAAACCCTGGGGTGAGGGTGAGGGTGTATGTTTGGCTTTATGAGGGTGGTGGTGGGGTGGGATGGGACATAGTCTTTTGTTGGTGGGAATGGTGTTTATGTACACTCCTATTAATCTAAAGTCATATAAATCACTATCTAATTAATATGAGAGGAGAAAATTGATTGAATGTCTCAAACTTTTTAATGCATAGACCATGGGCTCAGTCTTTGATATGCTGACTCTCTTAAAAGCTTAGACCAGGGAGAACAGAAGCAGCCAGTGGCACAGCTTTATACAAATAATATCAAAGGATATAAATTATGATGATGTTGTGTATGATACAGCAAATCCTAACAAAGGGATATTTCAAAGTTAACCCAATTGCCAAATAATGTGATTATACCAGTAACTAAACCCTAAGAAAACAGGAACCTCCTGCTTCCTCTATAGAGCCTATATTTCCCCCAGTCCTGGAACCTCTAGAGTGGGGATCACTTTCCTGAATGCTTCTCTCAATTCATACCAAGTGATATTGCGTCTGCTGATCCCAACCTAATCAACACAGTGAGTACCACCTCGGTATGCTTCAATTCAGACTGTGTCCAGAGATGTCAGGCAAAGAATGTCAACCCTTCAGCCTCATTACTCAGGTGAGACCTTTCCTTTCATAGGATTCTCTAATTCCATTCTAGGTGGTTCACTACACAACAAAGTCTCAAAACCTAGATATAGACCAGGTCCCATGAGATAGGGTATATGTTCACATGTATTCATAAATTAGGGCAAAATATATACCTCAAAGCAAAAGTACACAATAGTATACACTGAGTTAGTATGAAGTTTATAATGAAATAGTGTCTACTTAGATACCCTCCTCATCTATTTCCTAATATACTTCCCTCACTGACTCCCAAGTTATCCTTATCAAAGCAAGGACTGCAAAAGCTGAATAAGGACAAGAGACTGGCATATTTTAATAATGACTCTTTAGTCACTATCAGGCCACCCCACCAGCTGAGGCCCTGGTCGGGGAGTCCTGAGATTATCAAACAGACTTGATGGGCCTAGACCTCAAGTAAACCCCTCTCTCCATTGTTACCGGTCATCTATATCAGGAACAACAAAACAAACCCCTTTGTGGACCCCCATAGGACCTTGCCCTCAACTTGGATCAACAATGGTAGAGAATGTTCCATCCTCTGAAGGGAGGATGGGCAACATACTCTATGCTACACATGAGGAAGATGGGTTATGATAGTGGGGCATTTTGGAATGTTCCTACTCATCACCACAGAATGTTAGCTTGGATCTACAGGGATGCAAAGGTAACATAGGCTCCTAAGCTGAATATTGGCCCCAGATCAGATCAAATCGATGGGGCTTACAGTCAACAATATTTATACATCTTTCCCATATGTGGGAGCTACTCTCTTCCCAGATACAGCTTTCTGGTCCTTTTTCCAGCCATGGCATCATCTCCCCAGACATTAACTAGGATCCATCTGCATATCAGATTTTAAGGTCAGGAAAAAAATAAGTATAGTCATAGGCCCTTATAAAAGGAAAACAAACATGGACATCCAGTGTTGAAAAAAGAGAAAAAGAATATGTCTCTATGACTGGAAAAGTGGGTGGCTTTGTCAATGAGATATAATAAATGGACAATTAGAATTTTTGTAAATATTAAAAAGATTTAGTATGTTACTTCATTGACACTTTAGCCAACTGAATACTGGGGGGTGCATTCCCCTTCCTTTTTTTTATTATTAATTAAGCTTAAGGGTTTTAGTTTTTCTTGTTTGAGCTGTAGCCCAAATAAATTTAGAAAAAATATCAACTGAGAGAAAAAGGTTTTTTTTGTTTACTAAACATGGGCAGGTGAATTACATCAATCTGTCAGAGAGCATTGGCTTTCATCAATGGAGATGAATCTTAAAAGTCTGAATAGCAAGATCTTAATTAAACAATGTAGGAGCCAGTAAAGTGTTCTTACTATGGCAGGTCAAGCGTTATAATTTTAAGAGGCTTGTAAAAAAAATGATAAAAAATTTTAGGATATGAGTGACTTTAGGAGTCATCACACACCCATAAATAAAAATTAAAAATGTTTAGTTTTAAATCTTACCATATGAGCAGTCAGTTCTTCATGTGCAGATGTACCTATAATTATTTACTTAGGGAGAGAACTTGTACCAAGTTAATTGATGATCTAATGGTTAGAATTGACTTGTGGTTTTTTATATGATTTTAGAAGGCTCTTTATTAGAATATACCAATATGTTATAGAAAGTCAATACCTAATGTGTTGACATGATAAAATATTTACCATTTTTTGGCATTATTTTAAACTGATTAGACAGTTTAAGCACACTATTATACCTTTAGTTTACTAAGATCTTTACTCATCACAAGGCTATCATGAGTAATCATAGATATAAAACTCTTAATAGATTTTGTTCCTTAGAACTCTAATATGGCAACTTAAAAGGCTAAAATAAAACCTCATAGTTTAAATATTCAAAATATTAATTTTGTTAAATCAGGATTTGCCAAAACAAATCTTCTATCAGACCAAAAACACCATTTATTACCTTAATTTATCAAGAATAAACCTCTGGCAGTGTCTTAAAACAAACCAGATAATTTTTAAAAGCAGAAAGATATAAAGAGGAAAACCAGTGTAAGAGCCTCTGGCATGCAAATAATTAACATAACTATTGTGTTATCTTTTACTAACCCAAGCCAGTTTTGCCTGTTTAGTTGAGAAAGTATTTTAAAAGCTTTTTTTTTTTTTGAAATCACTTAAACAATTTTAAGTAAAATGTTAAACTTTGTTTGTTAAGGACCTTTGTTTATCACAAAGCTATCACACCCTTAGGGCAGCTATGAACAAGGGTGGGTACACAACTTAATTGATCTTTCACTTTGATTTAGATAGGTAACTTAAAAAGCTAAGATAAACCTCATAGCTGAAATGTTAAAATAAATTTTTACTGTTAACATTTCTTTTAGATGACCATTTTACACTAAATAATTTTGTTGAATCACATCTGTTGAATAAAAAATTTTTTTTATCAGGCCAGGAATAGCACGTTTAACCCTTTTTTTCCTGGCAAGGCCACTGCTCTACACTGACTGGGTTATTAGAAAGTCAGTTCAAGCATGGAATTAAATTAACAAACAGTGGCAGTTGATATTGAGGTGCTGGCAATATCTACAATTTTCACAAGAGTGAGAGAGACTGCAGAGGCATTTTACCATGCCTAGATATCTCAGAAAATCTTTTTAACTAATGAATTGATGCTGATATTAGCTATCAGAAGGACGAAACTGTCCTATATTTTACTCTGGTAAAGGTGTGCCAACTCTATGAGTCTGGATCTTTAAAACCACATTTAGCTTAACTAAATCTTATTTAAAACTTAAAACAAACTTTAGTTACTTAGGGGTTAACACACATTAATGAAAACAAGGTTAGCACAGACTTAAAACATACATTCTTGGTGAAAGGAAAATTTTCCCTTTGAAAAACCGCTTTGGTTTTTGGATTCCTAACTCACAGCCTATCTATCCAGGAGGGGCGTTTGTGGCTAAGGTACATTTTACAGTTTTAAAGAAATAAATAATTAAATTTCTATCAAAAGTGTGTACTGGTTTTCTGGTTAATAGCTTTTAAGTTAAAGAGAACATCTTGTTTGATTGATTTCATTCTTTCTCTAAGGAATAGCTTGTTAGCCAGATAAGATCTCACTCAGAACTGGTTTTAAGCTTTCTGAGAGTAGAGGGAAAAAAGCTGGATCTTTTTTGGCTGACTAGTTTTAAGATAATGCCAAATCAAGAGCCCACAGTTCTTTAACTAATTGTAAATGTTCTCTCTTTTTTTTTTTTCTCTACTAATTTTCTAAGGGAAGCTGTTTTTCGTGCTAGTTGAGTTTTAGCCTTGGTGGTCTAATCAGTATTATTGGCCAAGTCAAGGACCAGAGCACAAAACGGAGGGATGGTGGTGTAGGGAGGCAGTCTGGACAAGGAAGAGCCTAGGGGTTAGGGTTAACCAGTTTGAGCCTGGCTCCAAGTAACAGGGAAAGCCAAAACCGGTTTTGATTTGGATGGTTTAGTCTTAGTTTTAGTTTTAGGGATTGGGTTTTTTGGTGAGGCTAAAAATGTAAGCTCTTCTGTAACTGCAGCTATTTCTTTCATTAATTGAAGCTGCTCTCTCCGGTCAGCAAGGACCTTGCGGAGGGTGGAAATTCCTGGAAGGGCTCCTGAGAGTGCCCACCTGACAGAGGGATTGTCAAGGAGAGGGTCAGGCTGGAGAGCAGGGGCACGGATATAGGGAGGGAAATTAAAGGGAGGAGGATACCAATCAGGATTGTGGTATTTGGCAGCCTCTTTTTCTAGCAAAGCCTCATCTTCCGCGGGGAGTGCTTCAGGAGAGGGGGGGCTTTGTGGGAGGTTTTGTAAAACTGGATAGAGGCGGGGGAAAGAATGCTGGGTTTCACTCTCATGTGAATTAGCAATAGGAGAGTCAACGGAGGGAACTTTAGTAAGTGCAGTGGGACCTGTAGGGAGGGGAATAGGGCTTTTACTTTCATCAGGTGCTGGGAGGCTTTTATTTTGACTGGGTACCGGGGGATCAAGATCAATAACCACAGAAGGGCATGGAGATGGGGTCTTTGTCCTGGACGGCGGACGAGAAAGTTGCCGGAGGACCTTTTCACCCTCTGTAATAAGGTTTTTAATATCAGGGTGATTATTATAGTTTTTTAAGATATCATTAATTAAATTCCAGTAACAAAAGGCAGAAACAGGTACACGTTCAGGACCAAAAGACTGATAGTGATCGTTAAGACAGTCACCAATTCTCCTCCAACGTTTCTCATCTATAGTGCCTTCCTGGGGGAACCAGGGGCAAATATTTCCAATATAATCTAAAAACTTCTTTAATTCTTTCTTTTTAACCCTAGTTCCTCATGTCTTGAGTGACTCCTTGAGTCCTTTAATGAATAAATCTTGTTTGCTAAATTCATGTCCCATGGTTTTGCTTACCTCAGCCGCTGTGACACTCTTCCCCAGATGCGACTCACGGGCGGGTATTTCCGTGGCGATCTCTGCGAGTCTTTGCATTACCCCCTCGGCCGCGGTGACTCTGTGAATTCGGGTAGGCCTACCCCCTCGATCAGCGGAGTTTCTAGGTTCAGAAGGCTTCTTTGCCCCACGCTCGGGCGCCATTATGCCCCGGCCAGCAGGGCGGTGAGCAGGGGCTAGCAACCCAATGAGACCTGAAATGATAGGGACAAGAGACGCGAAGAACGAGAGCAAGTCAAGTTTCTGATCAAGCTCTAAATTTTATTGTGAACACAGGCATTATAAGGCTTTGGGGAAGGAGGGGGGAAGTGCTAGAGGAGGAGGAGGGGGAGCAATCTTCAAAGGGGGAATGTTCCTTGCAACATACAATGGATGAAATCATGTTTGCTACCACAACTATGTGTTGTGTCACTGTTTCTGATAAATGGTCTACCTGAGGGGGAAATGGCCTGCCCAGGGGGAAATGAAACTTGTCTCGAGGGCTTCCATTGTTTCAAATCTAATCATCTATCAAAGCAGAGAAATGGCTCCTGGCAGAATATGACTAAAATATGCCTTCTAGCTATCTATAGAATGGAGACCCCCCCCCCAACTCATCTGCACTACTCCAATCTTTAGGTTCATGACTAGTCAACAACTTGTTTGGCTTTGTATGTTTACTCTCTTTTCAGGTTCCAGATACGTCAGATGCTAGCATGATGCCAAACAGACTTCCCTGGACAGATGACCACACCAATGTGTCCTGGAGCTCCTGGATTCCCTAGAACCCCGCCCCACTAGGGAAAGAGGGAGGCAGGTTGGGGGTATGGATTGACCTGTCAATGCCCATATTCAGTGGGGAAGCAATTAGAGAAGCCAGACCTTCCACCTTCTACATCTCACAATGACCTTGGGTCCATGCTCCCAGAGGGTTAAAGAATAGGAAAGCTATCAGGGGAGGGATTGGGATACTGAATTCTGGTGGTGGGAATTGTACTTGTACCCTTCTTATCCTATGGTTTTGTCAATGTTTCCTTTTTATAAATAAATAATAAAAAAGAAAGGGAACAAAAGATACCACAAAGTATTTAATCAAATATTTTCTACTATGACTTAGATATACTCCTCACCTACTTTCTATATTGCTTCCCTAATCACCTTGTCAGATAAAGTAAGGACTACAAAAGCTGGATAAGGGCAAGATACAGGCACATTGTAATGATGGAGCTTTTGGTCACTACCAGGCCACCCCATCATCCAGGTTCTGAGTCATGGAATCCTTGAAATCCCACATAGATATGAAGGGCCTAGATGTCTAACAGATAACTCTCCCCACCATCACTGGTCATCTTCAAAAACAACAACATAAACCCTCTTGTGGCTCTCTACAGGACACTGATCTCAATATAAGAAAACAATGGTAGAACTTGCCTCATTCTCCGATGAGAGGCTGGGTCAACATACTCTGCCATTTGAGGAAGACTGGTCCTGAAATGAGTGCAGTCTAAAATGTTCATAGCCATGACTTTGGAATGTGAGCTCAGACTGACAGGGATGCAGAGGTTATAGAGGCTACTGTGCTAAATATGAATAGACATTGGGCCTGGGTAAGATCAATATGGTTTATAGTTAGTGGTATTTAAATACTTTCCCCCATATTTGGGAGTTTCTCTCTGCCCTGATCCAGCTTTATAGTCCTATTCTCAACTCTGACACCATCTTCCCAAACAATATTCTTAGCCCATCTACATGTTGGACTCAGTAAAAAATTAGTAAAGTCATGGGCCCCTTGGAATATACCTAAAATAGACTTATTAGCATATTCCAACATGAAATTCCCAAATCTCATCTGCTTGATTCTCACCTTTAGGTTCCTGATTATTGAACAAATTGTTCTGCTTTATATTTTAATGCTTTTCAGCTACCAAGTTGCAGATACAACCATGATACCAACCTAACTTCCCTGAGCAGAGGACCTTACAAATGTGTCATGGAATCCTACCTCCCAAGAGTCTTACTCAACTAGGGAAAGATAGAAACAGGCTGTGAGTATGGTTTGGCCTGCCAACACCCATATCCAGCAGAGAAGCAACTACAGAAGCCAGACCTTCCACCCCGTGCTCCCCACAAAGATCTTTGGTCTATACTTTAAGAGGGATAAAGAATAAGGAAAATTCTAATGGAGAGCATGGGATATGAAACTCTGGTGGTAGGAATGAATTGTATGGAATTTTACCCTTCTTATACCACAATCTTGTCATCATTGTTAAATCAATGAAAAATATTGTTTTTAAAAAAATTAAGCAAGGGAGAGGGAGAGACTCCTGCAGCACTGCTTTACCACTCATGAAGCTTCTCCTCTACACTTAGGGACCAACAGCTTGAACCACGTTCCTTCTTTCCACATGAAATGTGCATGCAACCTATTGTGCCACCACTTGGCCCCTAAAAAAATCATGACTGTCATGTCTAAGGGGAAATTAAAACTCAGAAACATCACCATAATTTTCCATTTCTATACAGTCTCATAACAAAGTCCCTTCTTGTCAAATATTCAAGGTTCAGTGTCTCAGTTACATAAGTAAGTCCGTTTTCTTAATGACCTGTAATTTCACCAAGTTCATTCAAGTAATAACAACATTTTTTCAAGACTTAAAATTGAAACAACTATTTATCTAGCCAGCATTAGCATATTGTTTTGAGATTCAATTCAGATGTCAATTTTGCCAGGCAACAGTTCCTTAACCTCCCACCATACCCCTGATCTAAAATACATGCTCCTTCTCAATGTTCCTAAACATTCTTTATTGACTTCTGAGAGGCTGTTGTAGAATCATCTATTTACTTCTCTCTTTCCTAAATCAAAGATCCTTCCTATCAGGTTTTAGATTATTTGTAATTCTTAAGTCTACTTTCAGCTTTTCAACTAGCACCTAGAATGTGATAAGTATTCATTAAATGTTGGTTGAAAACAAAAGCATGCATGCATGAATAAGCAGATGGAAATTTGATTCTGACAGAAACACTGAACCAAGCACACTTAAAGCTGAAATTTTAGGAACTAGAGTTTCATTTTCTAGTTGACACTTAAGGTCATAAGCAGACTTATCTGGGAAACAGTTCAGATTATCTGAATGTAGGACCTTGAGAAAGTAAAACCTAGTAATTATCTTGTCACAGCATGTCCTCCTCCAAAGCAATTGTAGGAAAAAGCTAAAGCCATTTCTCTTTGTTCTGATTCCAAGGTAACAATGTCTTGAGTGTTTTACCAACAACAACTGACGGAAACTTTTATACAAAATAGGTTTCCTATTTATCTTGCAATGTGAAGATTAGATAATACAATTATGGGCAGGAAAGATAGTATAATGATTATGCAAAAAGTCTTTCATACCTGAGACTCCAAAACCCCAGGTTCAACCTCCCCACACAACAATAAATTAGAGCTGAGCAATGCTCTGCTCTCTGTCCCTCTGTATCTTTCCCTCTATATCTCTGTATCTATCTCCCTCATTAAAATAAAACTATTTTATAAGAAAATACAATTAATCAATGAAAAACAATAATGTAGTAGAAAATAACCTAAGGCATCATGAAAAGAATGATAAAATAGTGACCCTTCAACAAGCTTCTTATGCTCCTTGAGTATGATGCCTTGCCAGTATAGAAAGAGATTTTGCCATCAGCATGAAACAGATATCATGACCACATACACAGCTACTGTAGCAGGACATATAACTGTGCATAGCACAGGTATTCAATATGTATATATATTTCCAAGTTTTCAAACTTTTTGTTTATTTTTACATGGCAAGATGTTAGACTGTACAAGTTTCATGCCAATTTTCAACAGAGGCCAAATTTCTCAGCTTATTACCACTGAATAGCCTAGAGTCACCAGTTCAGCCTTAATGAGCTCTACTCCAGTTGCTTTCCCACAAATCACCAATTAAAAGTAGTAGCTTGTTGGTCTAGGTACAGCACAAAAGAATAAAACAGATTTATTTGTTCTTGTCTGCTGAGATTAAGTGGGATAGAGATTGAATCACAATGTTCCTTGAATAAATCCATAAAAGAGGATGAAGATAAGAATGCCCTTAGTCAATCATCTAGCTAAGGAAGGAAACTTCAAGACTTTAACACAAGGAAAGAGCAAGAAGAAGGAGGAGGAGGAGGAGGAGGAGGAGGAGGAGAAGTAGAAGAAGGAGGAGGAGGAGAAGAAGGAGGAGGAGGAGAAGAAGGAGGAGGAGGAGAAGGAGAAAGAGGAGAAAAAGAAGAAAAAGAAGGAGAAGGAGGAGGATGAGAAGAAGAAGGGGGAGGAGGAGGATGTTGTTTTCGCAGGGCTGGCTTCACGGGAGGGTAACAGATGACCTGGGACTCTGGCTGGGTTGTATGCAGTATCTCTTTATTCATGCTGGACGCAGCACAATCTATACCAAGCTAAGCTAAACTAACAAACTACAAACAATCTTGTCCTTATAAATATACTAGCCCAGTAGGGTGGGAACAGGATGCTACGCAGAGAGGGTGGAGAGGAAAGTGACTAGTGAAAATCAGGGTATGACAAGGAGAGGGGGCGGAGCAGGCAAGAATTCTACCACTGAACCACCAATGCCCTGGAGGGAGGGTGGTGCTTGTTAACAGTGGTTATGTAAATAGAATGAAGTGGTTCTGTAAATAGAATAGTGTTAAGCAGGGGGGATTAAACCAAATGAAAGAAACAGAAAAGGTTTTTAGAAGGAGAATTAGAAGCATACCAACAGGAGGAGAAGAAGAAGGGGGAGGAGGAGGAGAAGAAGAAGGGGGAGAAGGAGAAGAAATAGGAGAAGAAGAAGGAAAAGAAGGAGGAGGAGGAGGAGAAGGAGAAGAAGGAGGAGGAGGAGGAGAAGAAGAAAAAGGAGGAGAAGAAGGAGAAGAAGAAACAGGAGAAGAAGAAAGAGAAGAGAAGGAGGAGGAAAAGGAGGAGAAGGAGAGGAGGAGGAGGAGAAGGAGGAGGAGGAGAAGGAGGAGGAGGAGAAGGAGGAGGAGGATGAGAAGGAGAAGGAGAAGAAGAAGAAGAAGAGGAGGAGGAGGAGGGATTTTTTTTTTAATTTTTTATTTAAGAAAGGATTAGTGAACAAAATCCTTAAGAAAGGATTAGTGAACAAAAGCATAAGGTAGGAGGGGTACAACTCCACACAATTCCCAACACCCAATCCCCATAACCCACCCCCTCCCATGATAGCCTTCCCATTCTCTACCCCTCTAGGAGCATGGACCCAGGGTCGTTGAGGGTTGCAGAAGGTAGAGGGTCTGGCTTCTGTAATTGCTTCCCCGCTGAACATGGGCGTTGACTGGTCGGTCCATACTCCCAGTCTGCCTCTCTCTTTCCCTAGTAAGGTGTGTCTCTGGGGAAGCTGAGCTCCAGGACACATTGGTGGGGTCTTCAATCCAGGGAAGCCTAGCCAGCATCCTGGTGGCATCTGGAACCTGGTGATTGAAAAGAGAGTTAACATACAAAGCCAAACAATTTGTTGAGCAATCATGGATCCCAAGCTTGGAATAGTGGAGAGGAAGTGTTAGGGAGGTACTCACTGCAAACTCTAGTGTAATCCTGCTTTCAGGTATATATTTTGCAGTAGTTTATGGATACGTGTGCACATACGCTCTCTCTCACAGAAACTGGTGTATGTCTAGGTTATGGGACTTTATTAGAAAGTGAACTATCTGAGATGAAATTAGAGTGTACTATAAAAGGAAAGGTCTCACCCGAGTAATGAAGCTGAAGGGTTGTCATTCCACACGTGAAGTCTCTGGATACACTCTGAGGTGAAGCATGTTGAGATGGCAATCGTTGCTTTGGTTAGGTTGTGATCGGCGGATGCAATATTATTTGGTTTGGATTGGGAGATGCATACGGGAAAGTGAGCCCTATCCAAGGGTGCCAGGACTGGGGGAAGTAGGGGCTCTATAGTGAAGATGTGAGGTTCCTGCTGTCTTAGGGTTCAAAAAGACAATCAATAGTTAATATTATCATCACATTATTTGTTAATTGGGTTAACTTTGAAAAGTCCCTTTGTTATGGTTTGCTGTGCAGTACCCAGTATCTTGTATATAGCTGTGCTATTGGAAGCTTCTAATCTACTTGGTCTAGGCTTTTGAGAGAGTCCACATATCAAATATGTAGCCTATCTATTAAAAAGATTCAGTTTGTCTTTTGAGAACCTTTGAGACATACAATTGATTTCCCCCTCTCATATTAATTAACTACTGATTTATATGTCTACATTTTGCTAGGAGTGTACATAAACACCATTCCCATCACCAAAGGACCGTGACCCATCCCTCCCGCCCACTCCCACCCCCCACTGGCCCAGGAAGCTACATGTCTACCCCTCACCACTGGGTTTTTACTTTGGTGCCCTACTTACAATTTGATCAGGTCCTGCTTTTAGTTTCCCTTTCAGATCTTCTAAGTCAGCTTCTGTTGATGAGTGGGATCATCCCATACTCATCTTTAACTTTCTGACTTAGTTCACTTAACATAATTCCTTCTAGCTTTGTCCAAGATGGGTCAGAGAAGGTGGGTTCATTGTTCTTGATAGCTGCATAGTATTCCATTGTGTATATATACCACAGCTTTCTCAGCCATTCATCTGTTGTTGGGCACCTGGGTTGCTTCCAGGTTTTAGCTATTATGAATTGTGCTGCTATGAACATAGGAGTACACACCTCTTTTTGGTTGGGTGTTATGGAGTCCTTGGGGTATAACCCCAGGAGAGGAATTATTGGGTCATATGGAAGGTCCATGTCTAGCCTTCTGAGAGTTTTCCAGACTGCTCTCCACAGAGGCTGGACCAATTTACATTCCCACCAGCAATGTAAAAGGGTTCCTCTGTCCCCACATCCTCTCCAGCATTTGTTGCTGCTGTCCTTTTTGATGTATGCCATTCTTACAGGAGTGAGGTGGTATCTTAGTGTTGTCTTGATTGGCATTTATCTGACAATCAGTGACCTGGAGCAGTTTTTCATATGTTTGTTAGCCTTTTGGATCTCCTCTGTAGTGAATGTTTTGTTCATTTCCTCTGCCCATTTTTGGATGGGGTCATTTGCTTTTTTGCGGCTAAGTTTGCTGAGCTCTTTATATATTATGGTGATTAGTTTCTTGTCTGATGTCTGGCATGTGAAGATCTTCTCCCATTCTGTGAGGGGTCTCTCTGTTTGTTTAATAGTTTCTTTGGATGTGCAGAAGCTTTTCAATTTGATGTAGTCCCATTGGTTTGTTTCTGCTTTGGTCTTCCTTGCAATTGGGTTTGATTCATCAAAGATGTCCTTGAGGTGTAGATGGGAAAGTGTTTTACCAATGTTTTCCTCTAAGTATTTGATTGTTTCTGGTTTGACATCTAGGTCTTTGATCCATTTGGAGTTGATTTTTGTTTCTGGTGAGATAAAGTGGTTCAATTTCATTCTTCTGCATGTTTCAACCCAGTTTTCCCAGCACCATTTATTGAAGAGAGCCTCCTTCTTCCATTTAATCCTTTGGGCCCCCTTATCAAAGATTAGATGCCCATAGGTGTTGGGATTTACTTCTGGGCTTTCAATTCTGTTCCACTGGTCTGTGTGCCTATTTTTGTTCCAGTACCATGCTGTTTTGATGATGATGGCTTTATAATATAGTTTAAGGTCTGGGAGTGTGATGCTTCCATTTCTGTTTCTTTTCCTTAGGATGGTTTTGGCAATTCTAGGTGTTTTCAGGTTCCAGATAAATGATTGTAGTGTTTGTTCTATTCTCTTAAAGAAGCTTGGTGGAACTTTGATGGGTATTGCATTAAATTTGTATATGGCTCTGGGGAGAATGTTCATTTTGATGATATTTATTCTTCCAATCCATGAGCATGGGATATCTTTCCATTTCTTGGTATCAGTTTCTATCTCCTTGAGTAGCGACTCATAGTTTTCAGCATACAAGTCTTTCACTTCTTTGGTCAACTTTATTCCTAGGTATTTGATTGATTTTGCTGAAACAGTAAATGGGAGTGATTTCTGGATGTCTTCTTCTTCAGATTTAGTGTTTGCATAAAGAAATGCCACTGGTTTTTGTACATTGATTTTGTAGCCTGATACCTTGCTATATTGCCTAACAACTTCCAGTAATTTTCTACTGGATTCTTTAGGTCTTTCTATGTATACTATCATATCATGTGCAAATAGTGAGAGCTTGACTTCTTCCCTTCCAATCTGTATCCCTTTGATTTCTTTCTCTTGCCTGATTGCTATGGCAAGAACTTCCAATACGGTGACAGTGGGCAGCCCTGTCTAGTCCCTGATCTGAGGGGGAATGCTTTCAGCTTCTCTCCATTGAGTATGATGTTGACTGTAGGTTTGCTATATATAGACTCCACTATATTGAGGAATTTCCCATCTATTCCCATTTTTTGTAGAGTTTTGAGCATGAATGGGTGTTGGATTTTGTCAAAGGCTTTCTCTGCATCTATTGAGATAATCATGTGGTTTTTGGCTTTGCTTTTATTGATGTGATGAATGACATTGATTGATTTACGGATGTTGAACCAGCCTTGCATTCCTGGGATGAATCCCACTTGGTCATGATGAACAATCTTTTTGATGTGTTGCTGTATCCGGTTGGCCAAGATCTTGTTTAATATTTTGGCATCTATGTTCATCAGAGATATTGGTCTGTAGTTTTCCTTTTTTGTTCTGTCCCTATCAGCTTTTGGTATCAGGGTGATGTTGGCTTCATAGAAGGTGGAAGGGAGTATTCCTGTTTCCTCAATCTTATGGAATAGCTTAAGAAGTATGGGTATTAACTGTTTCCTGAAAGTTTTGTAGAATTCGTTTGTGAAGCCGTCTGGTCCAGGACTTTTGTTGTTGGGGAGATTCTTAATAACGGTTTCAATTTCTTTGTCTGTGATTGGTGCATTTAGATTTTGTAGTTCTTCTTGGTTCAGTTTTGGAAGTGCATAGGTTTCTAGGAATTGTTCCATTTCTTCCAGATTCTCTAGCTTGGTGGCATATAGTTCTTTATAGAAGTTTCGCAGAATTCTCTGGATTTCTGTGGTGTCAGTTGTGATATCTCCTGTATCGTTTACAATTCTATTAATTTGAGTCTTCTCTCTTTTTTGTTTGGTGAGTCTGGCTAGGGGTTTGTCAATTTTGTTTAATCTTTCAAAGAACCAACATTTGGCTTCATTGATCTTTTGTATGGTTCTTTTATTTTCGATGTTGTTTATTTCTGCTCTAACTTTAGTGATTTCTGTCCTGGTTGCTTTAGGGTTCCTTTGTTCCTCTTCCTCTAAGTCCTTGAGGTGTGTAGTAAGTGCGTTCATTTGGTCTTCTTCTTGGTGTTTAATATGTGATTGTATAGCTATAAGTTTCCCTCTCAGTACTGCTTTAGCTGTGTCCCAAATATTTTGATAGGTTGTGTCTTCATTTTCATTAGTTTCCAGGAACATTTGAATTTCCTGTTTGAGTGAGTCTCTGACCCAGTGATTCTTAAGGAGCATGTTGTTTAGTTTCCAAATTCTATGTCTTTTAATAATTTTCCGTTTGTTGTTAAAAGTTAGTTTTACTCCACCGTGTTCTGAGAAGATACTTGGGATGATTTCAATGCTCTTGAATTTATTGATGCTGTCTTTGTGGCCTAACATGTGGTCTATCCTTGAGTATGTGTTGTGTGGAGTTCCTATTGATCTCAATATTGTCAAACACCTAAGAATGAATTTACTTACAAAAGGGCAAACAAATACTATCAGCAATGAAAGGTCCCTACACTTAAAACCATAAGACACTGATAAAGAACAAAAAAATGAATAAAAAGATATGTGTTCTTTAAGACTTCAAATTGGTAATCAGAGAGAATTTTAACCATGGGATCAAATTGTCAATACATCTCTAATAATGATTTGTGCTTTGAAATATTAAATCACCTATAAGCTCAGACCAAGGAAAACAGAAACAACTGTTGGTGTCACTTTATAAGATACAGCTATATGTAAATAATACTAAAGGACATAAATTATGGTGAGGTCTTATATGATACAGCAAATCCTAACATTGGGATTTTCAAAGTTAACCCAATTTCCAAATAATTTGTTTATAGCAATAACTCTCCATTGCCTTCTTAAACCCTAAGATATCAGGAACCTTCCCCATTCTCTATAAAACCCATATTATTCCCAGTCCTGGAACCTCTGGGATGGGGCTCGTTCTCCTGAATGCTTCTCCCAATTCATACCAACTGATACTGCATCTTCTGATCCCAACCTATTCAGTGCTACCAGTACCACCTTGACATTTTTCACTTCAGATTGTGTCCAGAGACATCAGGCATGGAATGTCAACCCTCCAGCTTCATTACTATGATGAGACCTTTCCTAGCTCATAGGACTCCTTAATTCCATTTCAGATGGGTCGATATTGGGGCAGCTTGGAAGGTTCCTACTTATGACCACAGAATGTGAGCTCAGATCTACAGGGATGCAGAGTTCACATAGGCTACTGTGCTGAATATGGGGCCCACATCAAATCAATGGGGTTTATAGTTAACAATATTTATATATCTTTACCATATTTGGGAGCTACTCTCTTCCCTGATCAAGCATTCTAGCCCTTTTTCCAACTATGGCACCATATCCCCAAACAATACCTTGGGTCCACCTGCATGTTAGCTGTTAGACTCAGACAAAAACTAGTAAAGTCATGGACCCCTTGGAATATACTTAAAATAGACCTACTAGCTTTTTCCAATATGGAGACCCCAAATCTCATCTGCAGTATTCTGGTCTTTAGGCGCATGATTAGTCAACAATTTGTTCTGCTTTGTATCTTTTTTAAAAAATATTTTATGTATTTATTTATTCCCTTTTGTTGCCCTTGTTGTTTTATTGTAGTTATTACTGTTGTTGTCGTTGTTGGATATGACAGAGAGAAATAGAGAGAGAGGGGGAAGACAGAGGGGGGAGAGAAAGACACCTGCAAACCTGCTTCAATTCTTGTGAAGCGACTCCCTTGCAGGTGGGGAGCCGAGGGCTCCAACCCAGATCCTCCCGCTGGTCCTTGGGCTTTGTGCCACCTGTGCTTAACCCTCTGGATACCGCCCAACTCACCTCTGCTTTATATCTTAACTCGTGCTCAGCCACCAGGTTCCAAATGCTAGCATGATGCCAATGTCAACCTGACTTCCTTGGGCAGATGACCCTACTAATGTATCCTGGAACCCCTCCTCCCCAGAGCCCTATACCACTAGGAAAAGAGAAAAACAGGCTGGGAGTATGGAGTGACCTGCCAACGCCCATGTTCAGTGGAGAAGCAATTACAGAAGCCAGACCTTGCGCCTTCTGCATCCCATAATGACCCTAAGTCCATACTCCCAGAGGGATAAAGAATAGGAAAATTTTCAAGGGAAGGCTAGAATACGGAGTTCTGGTGGTGGGAATTGTGTGGAACTGTACCCCTCGTATCTTATGGTCTTGTCAATATCTACATCTTATAAATTTAAAAAATAATTTTAAAAGATATATGCTTATGGACTGGAAGAATTAAAATTATTTAAATCATTCTACCAAAAGCAATCTACAATTTCATTGTAACCTCCATCAAAATTCTAATGGTATTTTTCACCAAAAATTTGTAAAAAGCAATGTTAAAATTAATTTAAAACAACAAAGGACCCTTGAGAACCAAAGCAATTTTAAACTGGAGGAATAAAGCAAGAAGTATCAAACTTTCTGATTTCAAACTGTCATAGAACACCATACAATCAAAAATAATTTAGTGCCTACATAAAAATAGACACACAGACAAATAAGAGCAAATAGAAGTAAACTCGTTTATGCAGTGCTCTAAATTTTGAAGAGGACAGTAAGAACACGCAGAAAGTATAGCCTCTATAATAAACGGTGTTGTGGGGAGTCGGGCTGTAGCGCAGCGGGTTAAGTGCAGGTGGCGCAAAGCACAAGGACCGGCATAAGGATCCTGGTTCGAACCCCGGCTCCCCACCTGCAGGGGAGTCGTTTCACAGGCAGTGAAGCAGGTCTGCAGGTGTCTATCTTTCTCTCCTCCTCTCTGTCTTCCCCTCCTCTCTCCATTTCTCTCTGTCCTATCCAACAACGACAACAACAATAATAATTACAACAATAAAACAAGGGCAACAAAAGGGAATAAATAAATAAAATAAATATTTTTTTTTAAAAAATTTTTTTAAAAATGGTGTTGTGAAAATTGTATGACCTGTAGTCTGGGAGGTGGTACAGTGGCTAAACGTGCAAACTTGAGCTTCCAAATTGAATTCCTGGAGTCAGGTATGTTAATTAACATAATTATGATAGTAATTATACAGTGTATATATACATCGAATCTTATATGCTTTAAATGCATACACAATTTTGTTTCAATAAATTCCTGTAAAAATAAAAAGAGAATTGGGAGATAGCTTGACTATAGACTAGAAATTTAACAAATGCAAATTTGATGATAAAAACAACTACAGAACTGTGGGATACTTCAATACTAGCTAATCTAAAATGTCATTATGCACAAAATAAAGATTTATTACTTTGTAATTCTTAGTTTACGAAAGAAATGTTATTTAAAAAGAAGTCTGGAGTGATTCTTATAAAGACTAAACTCTGAGAATAATTACTGTAGGCCTTACAATAGAATTAATAGCATTTCAAAAATTACTGACCATTTATTATACATACTTTTTCAAGACAAAAAGCTTTCATATAAAACAAGAGAGGGGTTAATTAATCAGTCTAGCTGTGTGATTTTCTTGTCACGAACTTTCACTTTCTTTGTAAAGAGACTGTTTATTATTTTTCCTACATCCAACTGAATACAAAGCCCTCCCTAAAAAAATGTGAGATTCATTATTTAGTTGTAAATCCTGAGAGTTCCAATTGAGAAATTCATGCAAAGACATTTTATTGTTTTCTTGAAATAAAGACAAGAAGATTGTGAAAAAACATCCATTTATGCCAACTAAATGCCTTCCATTTCTAAATAGCAGGTGAAAGTATCTTCCATGAATATGATCATATTCACAAATATTTCAGATATAAAGTTATTCTAAGTATAAATATAAAAATGTAAAAATACAGAAATATGTGTTTGAATAATGTCACACCAATAAAAGAAACTTGATCTTGTATTGGTCAAACTGTCCAGATTTTCAAACCTTTAATGCCCTACAAATTCACTATTTATAAAGGGTGCTAAAATAATCAAATATATCTCCTGGATGAAAAATACTGCCATAAAGAAAAAGTGCTCTAAGAAATTGCAGGCCCTAGAGAACTAAACTGTCCCTGTGGTCTGCTAGTTTTATGTGTAAACAAATCACTTGGTCCTTACTCCAGGTCAGTGACATTATCTGAAAGAAATTTCATATCCAGATAATTTAAGAGAAATAGACGCCAAAACAATCTTTCTGGCTAAATGTCCAAAGCAAAATGAATAGTCTTTCAGTAACTGAGAACATCCTCAGGAATAAATTAAATCATGAAGAAAAACTCAAGCTACTCAAAAGAATATGTGGGCTCCATACACAATGACTTCAAAACCACTTCAAGAACTTTTACCACATTTGACAATAGTAAGCTAGCTGTTCTCATTCTCTTAAAGACATGTATTTTTTTTTAATTTCTTTATTGGGGAATTAATGTTTTACATTTGACAGTAAATACAATAGTTTGTACATGCATAGCATTTCTCAGTTTTCCATATAACAATACAACCCCCACTAGGTCCCCTGTCATCCTTTTTGGACCTGTACTCTCCCCACTAACCCAACTCAGAGTCTTTTAATTTGGTGCAATGCACCAATTCCAGTTCAGGTTCTACTTGTGTTTTCTCTTCTGATCTTGTTTTTCAACTTCTGCCTGAGAGTGAGATCATCCCATATTCATCCTTCTGTTTTTGACTTATTTCACTTAATGTGATTTTTTTTCAAGGACCATCCAAGACCGGTTGAAAACGGTGAAGTCAACATTTTTAATAGCTGAGTAGTATTCCATTGTGTATATAGACCACAACTTGCTCAGTTGCTCATCTGTTGTTGGACACCTGGGTTGCTTCCAGGTTTTGGCTATTACAAATTGTGCTGCTAAGAACATATGTGTACACAGATATTTCTGGATGGGTGTGTTGGGTTCCTTAGGATATATTCCCAGGAGAGAAATTGCGGGATCATAGGGCAGGTCCACCTCTAGCCTTTGGAGAGTTCTCTAGACTGTTCTCCACAGAGGTTGGACCAATTTACATTCCCACCAGCAGTGCAGGAGGGTTCCTTTGGCCCCACAACCTCTCCAGAATTTGTTGCTGTTACTGTTTCTGATGTGTGACATTCTCACAGGAGTGAAGTGATATCTCATTGTTGTCTTTATTTGTATTTCTCTGACAGTTAAAGACTTGGAGCATTTTTTCATGTGTTTCTCAGCCTTTGGATCTCTTCTGTAGTAAATATTCTGTCCATGTCCTCTCCCCATTTTTGGATGGGGTTATTTGTTTTCTTATTGTTGCATTTGGTAAGCTCTTTATATATTTTGGTTATTAGCTTCTTGTCTGATGTATGGCATGTAAAGATCTTCTCTCTTTCTGTGAATGGTCTCTTGGTTTGGGTAGTGGTTTCTTTTGCTATGAAGAAGCTTTTTAATTTGATATAGTCCTATAGGTTTATGCTTGCCTTAGTCTTCTTCCTAATTGTTTTCGTTTCATTGAAGATGTCTTTAAAATTTATGCGGAAAAGAGTTTTGCCAGTATTTTCCAAAGAGATGTATTTATTTCTTGATATAGAATGCAGGAGCGCTCTCCAGATTGGATTTGTGACCTCCTACCCACTTACAACTGATATGTCAGGTAGTCAGGCAGTAAGTAGCTTAGTGGGTTAAGTACAGGTGGCACAAAGTGCAAGGACTGGTAAAGGATCCTGGTTTGAGCCCCTGGCTCCCCATCTGCAAGGGAGTTGCTTCAAAAGCGGTGAAGCAGGTCTGCAGGTGTCTCTTGTCTCTTTCTCTCCCCCCTATCTTCCCCTCCTGTCTCCGTTTCTCTCTTGTCCTATCCAACAATGACAATATCAATAACCACAACAATAATAACTACAACAATTAAACAAGGGAAACAAAAGGGAATAAATAAATATTTTTAAAAACTGAAATATCATCAAGATTGCTATGATTTTTGCTCTGATAGTTTGAGTAAATCTCAAGGGAATGTTATCTATTAAGAAAAAAATGAAGAGATAAAAAATGTTAGCTGAGCATAACAAACAACAGAACTTTTTAGTAATAAACTTAATTAAGGGGATTTTTCGATGATATTGAATGTTATATGCCAGTGACTGATCTTTGCATACTTTCATTCTTTTAACCTTAGTATCAATCCTAGAAAGTATTTTTATTATCATCAGTCTTATTTTTTGCTCCAATTCCAAAATGAAACCATTTTGGAATTCTTACTATCAATAGTAACAACACTGAATCAACCCAGTAGTCTGGTTTTAAAATCTAAACACCTAACTCCTCTGTACACTGTCTCTATCCACTACTGAGCAGGGTGACTCTAACCTCTATTATTTTATGGTGAAAGAATAATAAAAATGTGGGCTTTAAATAACATGAGTTTTTAATAGAAGCTGCAAACTCTTCCTGTAATAGGTCAAATAGGCAAAAACACTGTCACTCCCAATTTATGTCCTTTTCTGCAATCATGCACCAGAAGTCCAAGGCCTTCTCCACCTCTCCTCCTCCTACCTCAGACTTCTCTGATTTAGTGCAATATACCATATCCAGTCCATTTCACTTTCTGTTTTCCTTTTGTGTCCTGGTTTCTTAACTTCCACCTATTAAGTGAGATCATCTAGCATCTTTCCTTCTCTATTGGACTTGTCTATCACAGCAGATGAGAAATCACACCCATGTGTTAAACAACCATACTGTAAACCATTAACTCTCCCTGTCAACAATACAGTGAGAAAAAAAGCTATAAATTCTATCTATTATATTTACAGTGAAATCTAACCAGGATTGAGTTAGGAATTTAAAAATTTTAAAGAAAATAACAAAGTGCCAATCCCAGCATGAACTATCTTGAGCTTTAAAATCATTTGCACTCTTGAAGCTTTCCCTTTGTCTCCTATCGTTGAAATAGTATTTGTAGTTCTGAGTTTTGACAGAAACCCAATGAGCTAAATCTATGTTTCAGCAACTGTTTATGATATTCTTAAATGGATTGGAATCATGAGACACTGGAAATATCCTATTCATAAACAGTGAAAATTGAGGCTGTTGTTTAAAAGCACCAATGATAAGTTTACCAAAATTCACCAGTGAGACACATGTAAATGATGAATATCATTCTACCTTTCTACGTTTTCACATTTCTTTCTTTGAATTAAAGTTCACCAAGAGGTCATCTGAAATGCTAATAGTAGCTAGTGAATTTTTTTTGATAAACAGTAAATATAATTTTAAATATAGTGAGAATTTGTCATTATTACTGTCATTTTTGAGGCAAAAGAATGCTAATACCTGGGGGCCAGGTGGTAGAACACCTGGTTGAGTGCACATGCTACAATGCACAAGGACCCAGGTTCAATGCTCTGATCTCTCTCTTTCTCTCTATCTCTCACTTCCCTCTCAATTTCTAATTGTCTCTATCAAATAAAGATAATAATTAAAAAAGAGGAAGTGAGGCGGTGGTGCAGCGAGTTAAGCACAGGTCACGCAAAATGCAAGGACCGGCTTATAAGATCCAGGTTCGAGTCCTCGGCTTCCCACCTGCAGGTGAGTCACTTCACAGGTGGTAAGACAGGTCTGCAGGTGTCTATCTTTCTCTCCTCTCTCTCTTCCCCTCCTCTCTCCATTTCTCTCTGTCCTATCCAACAATAATAACATCAATAACCACAACAATGCTAAACAACAACAACAAAAGGGAAAAATAATTAATTAATTAAACGTTAAAAAATAAATAATATATTTTATGTCCCAGATATTTACTGATGGAAAGGTTTATTAAACTATAATTATCTCTTTTAAAAACTTCTATGGGGACTATAAAAATAGACTTGAGAGGGAGTCGGGTGGTAGCACAGTGGGTTAAGTGCAGGTGGCACAAAGCTCAAGGACCAGCATAAGTTCTAGCCCCTGGCTCCCCACCTGCAGGGGAGTCGCTTCACAGACAGTGAGGCAGGTCTGCAGGTGTCTATCTTTCTCTCCCCGTCTTCCCCTCCTCTCTCTATTTCTCTCTGTCCTATCCAACAATGACTACATCAATAACAACAACAGTAATAACTACAGCAATAAAACAAGGGCAACAAAAGGGAATAAAGAAATAAATATTTTTTAAAAAATAGACTTGAGAGCATTTTCTACATATCATGCTACTAGTTAAATGAAATCCCAATTTTATTAAAATAGATCAGTTTTTCAAAGTATATCATATTTATACTTATTTATACATATTTATACATATTTAATTGAATTTATAATGAATATTTTATTTTATAGTTAAGTACAGCAATTTTCCATTATAATTTTAGTGACTTATTTGTTTACTGACATTAAAGTGTGATTTTTAAAAATATTTTCTCTTTATTGAGAGGATTAATGGTTTATAATCAACAGTATAATATAGTAGTTTATACATGTGTAATATCTCTCAGTTTTCCACATAAGAATCCTGCACTGCCCACACACCAGGTCCTCCTCAGGGCCTGTACACTCCCCGCCCCAACCCCAGAGTCTTTTACTTTGGTGCACAAAAATCGATTAAACTCATTTTCAGCCTATTTATGTAAAATATATCTTCCTTTACATCATAATTGCTTAGAATTAAAATCTTTAAATTTATACCTGTGATCTGGTTGAGAAGGTGTTCTGAGAGCTACTTCATGTTTAACGACACATATGGTTTTACCTACAATTTATCTGACTAGAATAAGTAAAAATTAAGAAAAATAAAAATACACTAGATTTAGAAACTTCAAATCATATTTTGTGAACTTCTGGTTGACTTGTGGAGTCAGATAAATGCCGGCTGTCTTTATAAAGCAAAACCAAAAGATGAAAGAAATTGAATCTGTAATGATGTCATAGAGCTGCCCTTGGATCATGCTTACTTGGTACTCATCTTTTGCTTTAAGAGTTTTATTTTATTTTAAGATCTGTTTATCCAATTGCACAAGAAAATACAAAGAAAGAGATGGATAGATGCCAGAGCACTGAAAATTTGTGACATAATGCAGTGATGGATATTGAATCTGGGAGCTCCCTGGGACCTCATTCCTGTAAACTCTTGTGTTATCATTGTAGTATCTCCATGGCCCTACCTCTGTATTTCTTACCCATTTGTGTAGTTTCTTCTGTAACTCTCAAAAGAATACTAAATCTTTACTATTTAATATGGTAGACATGAAACCCAGATATGAGTAAGATGTTTGAGTCCAATCCCCACTATACTGGGGGAAGTTTCAGTGCTGTGGTATCTTTCTTTTTTTTTTCTTTTTTTTTAAATATTTATTTTATTTATTTATTCCCTTTTGTTACCCTTGTTGTTTTATTGTTGTAGTTATTATTGTTGTTGTCGTCGTTGTTGGATAGGACAGAGAGAAATGGAGAAAGAAGGGGAAGACAGAGAGGAGGAGAGAAAGATAGACACCTGCAGACCTGCTTCACCGCCTGTGAAGTGACTCCCCTGCAGGTGGGGAGCCGAGGTTCGAACCAGGATCCTTATGCCGGTCCTTGTGCTTTGCACCACCTGCGCTTAACCCGCTGCGCTACAGCCCGACTCCCGCTGTGGTATCTTTCTTTTTCTCCCTCTTTCTGTTTCTATCTGAAACAAGTCAGCTAGAAGTGGTAAAGTACTGACAACAGCAACAAAATGTAAAAGAAGAAAATTAATTATTATCTGAGTTATAAACCTCAATATAAGGACTATTTAAAAAAATAACTTTTAAGTAATATTGAGTAGTCCTCAACCATTTGAGGTTGATACAGGATTGCCTATTAGTTCTCTTGTGTCCCTAAATCAGTACTATACTATGCTTGGTTTGTCCTTTCTTTGTCCTGGATCTATAAAGATTTCTTTATAGAATGTAATTGCTTTATAAAATATAATTTCTTTCTATGCATTTTTCATCATAAATCTGGAAGAGACAGGTATTTTGAGTATGCACTCACTACTGACTTTTTTCTACTTACTCACATTCTTTTTTGACTCCTCAATGAAGACTCAGAAGTTTGTACAATTCCTTTGTAATTATAGTTTAGCCACTAATTATATAGTCAACTTGTTCAACTTGAATCAAAATGGCGCATATTTTTGTGACAATTTCTAATTTACACTGCTCGTTCAGGTGAAAACTATCTTTAGAAGAATTAATAATGTGTGTATGTGTGCTAAACTATATATTACCCCCAATTAGGCTTGTGAGAAACTCATGCTAAAATGTTTACTTCTGGTCAAAATATAGTTTAATGAGTTGGTTAAAATCACACAAGTCTGGAAAGTTTTTTTTTTTTCCAGGGACTTACACTCTGTTATTTTTTTTCCCTCTTTATTGGGGGATTAATGGTTGACAGTTGACAGAAAAATACAATAGTTTGTACATGTATAACATTTCCCAATTTTCCACATAACAATTCAACCCTCACTAGGTCCTCCTCTGCCATCATGGTCCAGGACCTCACCATCCCCACCCAAGAGTCTTTTACTTTGGTGCAATACACCAACTCCAGTCCACGAGTCTGGAAAGTTTTACTATTTACTTTTTTTCATTTTGTATAGTCATTCAGCTCTGAGACCTCTATGCCCAGAATCTTCTACTTTATACTATGCCAGGGTCCACCATTCTGCTTCATTCAATCTCAAAGTTATTTGAATAGAACCAGTGTTGTTACTGCAATTATGCTTTAAAAAACTTTTTTCTACTCTTTCTTCTTTATAATTGGATTTGGGAAACAATCACCATAAAGTAAGAGATTTTTTGTTTGTTTGTTTTTGTTTTCTGATTTTCATTATCCAGAAATGTTAAATATTTCAATGTTTTTAGATTTTTTTTCTTACTGCATAGCACTGGCTCTTTAGACATATCCTATTACCTTCTTAAAGAGACTTGGAAAACACATAATCAGATAATATGTCTTGGTGATAATACAAAACTCAACACCAAATATCCTCAATAGTAAGGTAAGTTACTCTTAATAAATGCCAAGGAAGCACTGCTCAATGCCAGGCATCATATTTTTTGCTCTTAGATATTGTCTAATTGTTCACTTTGCCCAGAATATCACTAAATGCCTTCTGTAATTCCAGATACAGTTACTAGACATTAAAATTTTCAGGGGCCAGATGGTGGTGCACCTAGTTGAGTGCACATGTTATCATGCACAAAGACCCACATTCAAGCTTCTGTCCCCATCTTGAAGAGAGAAGCTTCACAAGCAGTGAAGCAGTGCTGCAAGTGTCTCTCTATCTCTTTCCTTTCTAGCTTCCTTCCCCACTCAATTTCTCTCCATCTCTACCCAATAAAGCAGTAAATAAATAATTTTTTTTTAATTCTAAAGCCAGGAGATAGCTCACGTGATAGAACAATCACTTTACTATACACAACTGCCAAAATTTGAGTCCCAAACATTATCTGGGAACACCATACACAGCATGAATGATGGAACAGTGTTTTGGTGTCTCTCCCTCTCTATCTCTGTTTGGAATTAAAATAAAAAGTTCTGCTAGGCTCAGTGGAATTATGTTTGAGAGAGGCCACAAAGGGCATGAAAAATAAATTTTAAAAATTCTTTCAGAGGGGCTGGGTCACAGTGGAACACCTGGTTTAAGTGCACATATTAGCATGTGCAAGGACCTGGGTTCAAGCCCCCTGGCCCCCACTTGTAAGTGAAAGGCTTCATGAGCATAGCTTCAGAGGTCTCTCTATCTCTCTATCCTTCTTTACTCCCTTTCCCTCTTAATTTCTCTATCCTATAAAATAAAATTAATTAATTAAATTCCAACAGCAGAAGAGGTGCTATTTATTTTTCCTTCTATTCTTCTAACAGCCAGAACAAGCTTTCTCAGATTTCTTTCTCTTATCTTCCTTTGGCTAGAATTATATCATACACCCATTCCACACTATTTACAGAGAGAGAATACTATTATTTTATTTATTTATTTATTTATTTATTTATTTATTTTAACCAGAGCACTGCTTCATCTCTGGCTTGTGTAGGGGATTGAACCTGGAACTTCAGAGCTTAAGGCATGAGAGTGTCTGTTTTTCATATTATGCTATCTACCCACCGCCCAAGAGAATACTGTTCTAAGAGCTGACTTAGTTTAAGTGTATGGCAATGCTGACAAGAGTGAATTATCTCACCAAAAACAGTTTTGGGGTTGGGTGGTGGCACAGTGGGTTAAGCACACGGGGGGCAAAACACAAGGACCAGCATAAGGAACCCGGTTCGAGCCCCCAGCTCTCCACCTGCAGGGGAGTCGCTTCACGGGCAGTGAAGCAGGTCTGCAGGTGTCTATCTTTCTCTCCCCCTCTCTGTCTTCTCCTCCTCTCTCCATTTCTCTCTGTCCTATCCAACAACGAACAACATCAACAATGGTAATAATAATAACTACAATGAGGCTACAACAACAAGGACAACAAAAAAGGGGGGAGGGAATGGCCTCCAGGAGCAGTGGATTCATGGTGCAGGCACCGAGCCCAGCAATAACCTTGGAGGAAAAAAAAAAGATAGTTTTGTTAGAATCTATGAACTGGTAGCTATGTCTATACATTTGTTGTAGGATGGAAGAGAAAACGTAGGCACTGTGATTTCATTAAACAGGATAGACTTCATGTTAATTACTTACATCAGTATAAAAAACACAAAATAGGGAGTCGGGCAGTAGCGCAGCTGGTTAAGCACACATGGTACAAAGCCAAGACCAGCATAAGGATCCTGGTTCAAGGCCCTGGCTCTCCACCTTCAGGGGAGTCACTTCACAAGCAGTGAATTTGTCTTTGTTTTTCTTTTTTTTAAATTTTTTTATATTTATTTTATTTATTTATTCCCTTTTGTTGCCCTTGTTGTTTTATTGTTGTAGTTATTATTGTTGTTGTTATTGTTGGATAGGACAGAGAGAAATGGAGAGAGGGAGGGGATGACAGAGAGGAGGAGAGAAAGATAGACACCTGCAGACCTGCTTCACTGCCTGTGAAGCGACTCCCCTGCAGGTGGGGAGCCGGGGTTAGAACCGGGATCCTTATGCCGGTCCTTGTGCTTTGCGCCACCTGCGCTTAGCCCGCTGCACTACAGCCTGACTCCCTTCTTTTTTTTTTTTTTACTTTGATAGAGTCATAGTGGAAGAGAGGGATAGATGGAGAAGAGAGTGAGAAAGAGAGAGACACCACAGTGCCAAAGCTTCCTTCAGTGTGAACCTAGGCCATGTACATGACAAAGCAACACACTATCCAAGTGAGATATTTCATTAGTCCTTTGTTCATGTTTTCTTTTTTTTTACATTCCAGCTATGAGTGAGTTCATTTAGTACTCATGCTTCTCATTTTGGTTTAGCCAATGTAACATGATTCCTTCAAGTTCCATCCAATATTCCTTCAGGTTCCATCCAAAATTATCAAGGAGATGATTTTACTTTTTATTTTACTTGCTAGGATAGATACAAATTGAAAGGGAAAGGGAATAAAGAGAGAGGGGGAAAGAGAAAAAGAAAAAGGGGAGGAAGATACACCTGCAATACTGCTTCATCCGTTGTGAAGCCCTCCCCACACAGGTAGAGACTAGATATTGAACCAGGTCCTTGTCCATGGCAATACATGCATTTAACCAAGTGAGCTACTGCCCAGCCCCCAATTTCATCTCTGAAACTATTACGAGATCAAGGCAGTTGAAGGAGGACATTTTCAATATGGTAGCATTGTAGTTAATGCTTCAAGAAGAGAATAAACAGTAGCATCTCAGGACCCACAGGGCATTGCAAGTATTACACAGTGCAAGCTGGATTCTTAAAATGGTAATGACAGGGATGCAAGATTCAAAATACAATGCAATATGGTATCTGAAAACCTAAGTTGACAAGTAAACTTTGACCTTGATCTCAATCTACCTAATATCTTAAATGTGCCTTGTTCCAGTTTTAAATATATTTTCAATGTAATTTTAATGGAATACTAATAAAGTACAAGGGAAGAAATGTGACTTTCATAAACATTATAGAAACAGCTAACGACCACTTGCTGTACTGGAGTGTCTTAGTTCTTTAGCAATGAACAACTACGATGAAGATGGAAAAGTTAAAACAAAACACCTATGACTAGCATTTTTTTAAGAATTACATATTTCTACTACATCTATACATTGTGTCCAGACATAATATTCCTACTGGGTTTATTTATATTAAGTCTAAGGCTGCTGCCAACCAAGAGATTTGGGGAAACTAAAGCAAATAAAAACATTTTCTCCTTAACATTAGACTTCTCCTTGTATAGAAGAGATTAGCAATAGTCCAATAATCTATGACAGGTAGGAAGTACTTTTGGATCCTAACATCTTTGGATTTGTCTTCTAACATGAGAAACACAATTTCTTTTAAAAATATATGCTTGAGGAAGTCGGGCGGTAGTGCAGCAGGTTAAGTGCAGGTGGCACAAAGCAAAAGGTCTGGCAAAAGAATCCCGGTTCAAGCCCCCAGCTCCCCACCTGCAGGGGAGTCACTTCACAGGCGGTGAAGCAGGTCTGCAGGTGTCTATCTTTCTCTCCCCCTTTCTGTCTTCCCCTCCTCTCTCCATCTCTCTCTGTCCTATCCAACAATGACATCAATAACAACAACAATAATAACTATAAGAACAATGAAAATCAGCAAGGGCAACAAAAGGGAAAAAAAAATATATATATATATATGTATATATATGCTTGAGTTAATTGAATGATGATAAGTCCAAATCTTTTGATGTTAGTGTGAATCCACATCTTTTATAAGCTAGGTGTTTTTAATTGGTCATGTGCAAACAGTGCAAAGTTGACAAGATTCTCTGGAGTCCATTTTATCACAGGGTACAAATCCCTGCCTAAGAGGAACAGTGTGACCTAGACAAAGATACTCAGTATCTGCTACTTATTTTTAAAGTAAAACTCAAACTTGCTTATAACAGCACATTTCCTTTTCATTTTAAATTTCATTAATATCTTTAGTATTATTGATTTTCTTACTATTCGCTCAGCCAGACCTTTTCGGCTTTCCCAACTGATTTTTAAGGCAAAGGGCAATTCAAAGGCACTTAGTCTATTTCTCATTTCTACTGATGTCAATCATACTCCTAAATTCTCCTTACAGTGAATTTTTTAGCTGAAGCTCTACAACTTGGAGCTGTAAAACTGTTACAATCATTTTGGAAACAGAAAAACCAAAATCCATTAGTAAATGTCCAATGACCATAGCAAATTATTTTAATTGAATTTAATTAAATTATGTAAAGGTAACTCAATGAGATATGACTTAGTTTGGTTGATACACTAAGCTTGTGTAGGTCTAATCTTAGTGTTCAAACAGCAAGAGTTCCTGTGCCATAACATAGTCATTTTACTTTTCTTATACTCTCCATTATTTCTACCTCAGTGGCAGCAGTTGGTATAACATAGGTATACTGCTTAAATCTCTAAGTCCTACTTATTCATCTATAACTTGACTGTTTTGCACTATGCCTCTCAAATTCCTCTTCTACCTTTAAAATTATATGATCAAATAATGAAGTAATAATTGCATGTATCAATCAGATGAATGAAAAATTGACTTTAAAAATTGTTATGGGGTGAGAGTATAGCATAATGGTTATGCAAAGAGACTTTCATGCCTGAGACTCTCAAGTCCCAGGTTCAATCACCCATACTGCCATAAGCCAGAGCTGAGCAGTGCACTGGTAAAAAAAAAAAAATTATTATGGAGGGGACAGAGTCAAGATGTCGACTTAGAGAAAACACCTGGTGTGAGCTTTGCAAAAAAGTTGCTTTCAGCCTGGGAATCTCGGCCACCAGGTTCCAGATGATGTCATGATGCCAACCTGACTTCCTTGAACAGAGGACCCCACCATGTGTCTTGGAGACCCACCTCCCCAGATCCCTGCCCCACTAGGGAAAGAGAGAGACAGGCTAGGAGTATGGATCAACCTGCTAATGCCCATGTTCAGCAGAGAAGCAATTACAAAAGCCAGACCTTCTACCTTCTGCATGCCATAATGATCCTGGGTCTATATTCCCAGAGGGATAAAGAATAGGGAAGCTATCAAGGGGATTGTATATGGAGTTTTGGGGATGGGCACTGTGTGGAAATGTACCCCTCTTATCCTATAGTCTTCTCAATATTCCTTTTTATAAATAAAAAATTGTTATGGTAATAATTTAGAATAATTGGGGAATATAAAAATGTGTTTTCAGGCAGGACTCTTTAGTTGACATTCTTTTTTATTTCCAATTTCTAGTCTATAGCCTGATAACTGGCATTTTTTTTTTTTAGAATTAAAGGGTTTATTTTTTTTCTTATTTTGTTCTTTTTTTTTATCTTTGTGTGTTGTTAAAATTTCGGCGGCTCCTGCCGGGCAGGCTAGCTTCATGGGCTGGTAACAGAGACGCGGAGACAACAGCTGGGCAGGGCAGCTGTAATTCTTTATTCAGGAACAACGATTCATAAACTAAAACAAACTAATAACCAAACAGAACTCTGCTGTCTCTTTGCGGCGGCGCAAGCACTCTCTCTTCCTCTGTAACTCGGGAACCCTCCAACTCTGGAACTCTGAAACTCTCGAACTCTGCAACTCTTTAACTCTCGAACTCTGAAACTCTTCAACTGTGGAACTCTCTCTTACCCTGTAACTCTCAAAATCTGGAACTCAGGAACCCTGGAACTCTGGCGGGGTTCCTAAGGGCGCACGTGAAAACTAACTGGACTGATCTAATTCTCTTGGTGGGGGAGGGCTAGAACAAACCAATGTAAAGCATACGACATTTGTGTAAGTAAAATCATATGGTATTTGGTTTTCTACTTCCTTTTTTTATTATTTGTTTTCCCTTTTGTTGCCCTTGTTTTATTGTTGTAGTTATTATTGTTGTTGATGTTGTCATTGTTGGATAGGACAAAGAGAAATGGAGCGATGAAGGGAAGACAGAGAAGGGGAAAGACAGACACCTACAGACCTGCTTCACTGCCTGTTAAGCGACTCCCCTGCAGGTGAGGAGCCGGGGGCTCGAACCAGTATCCTTTCGCCAGTCCTTGTGTTTTGCGCCATGTGCACTTAACTTGCTGCACTACCGCCTGACTACCTTTAGTTGACATTCTATGAACCCCCGAGTCACTTGAATAGATAGACTTCAAACAGAAGAAGCAATAACTTTTACAAACTTTTTAAATTTTTTACGTAATACAGCCATCCATTATATTACATTGACGAACTCTCAAGATAATTTTAGAAGGTAGATAATTGTTATATTTCTACCTTTATAGATAAACCACTAGAGAGAGAGAGAGAGAGAAGAAAAAGGAGGAGGGGGGAGGGGAAGGGGAAGGGGGAGGGGGAGTGACTTAAACACTATTCTGCTATCCCTGTAGGTCCACATGGTACTGTCCATGGTGCTCCAGTGTGGTACTGGGGTTGGAAGTGAGAGCCCACACATGATAAAATACGTGCTTTCTCTGCTAAGCTGTTTCCCAGCCCTGATTATAAATAATTGACTTGGGTTGTAAGGCTCTTGCCTTGAAACCAAGGTTTAGAATCTTCAGCAGATACATAAATACAGTTGACTTTCAACACACTGAGATGGAGAAGACTACATATGGCCTTTTACCTTGTCCTTGAGTTTAATGTTTCTCTAATGACTTACTCTATTTTTGTTTGATAAATAATCATGTAATATGAAGGATGTGGCATTTTACAGTATCATCTCCCAGTGAAATAATAACTCTGCATCTCCAATTTTCAGTGTTTGTCTCTCAATAGTTTTTGTACCTTTCTCATGTAAGACAAAATGATAACGTATAAATAAACTTTTGAAAAGCACTATTTTTAATTTAAAATAAGTATGTAGAAAATCCAGTGTACTTTTGTTTGTTCATTTTTTATCTGTTTTAGTTAATTAAAAGAAATAACTTTTGACCTTCATATATTGTACTCTGTAATAGAAAACAGAATAAAACAAATATCTTCCTATACAACAAATAAATACCCTTGTTCTTAAAGATGAATGCTTAAATCAAATAAAAACATAAAAGCAGGGCACAGCTGGTGGCACACCCAGTAGAGCACACATGTACAAGGACCCAGGTTCAAGTACAAGGACCCAGGTTCAAGTCCCCTCCATCCCTACCTGCTACTATATGAGAAGTGGAATGTGATGTAGCTGTCTCTCCTTTATTCTGCCTCTTTCCCTCTCTCTCACCCTTAATCAAGTGAAAAAAGAAAGAAAAAATGACGCCTGGAGTGCTAGAGTGCTTGTACAGGCACTGAGTCCCACTAATAACACCAGATGCACAAAGCAAAACACGATAAGCACTGTAGTGAGTTAATGGTGAATTTCAATAAAAGTTATATTGAAATTCTTGAAACCTAAAAGTAGTGCCATATTAGGAGGTAAAAAGTGTCTCCAAAGAAGTCTTTAAGTGCAATGACTGCTGTGCACAGAAACCTTCCATTGCTCCTTGTCATCCGTATCCTGTATCTAAATTTTCAACTGCCCAACTCCAACCTATCTGTCCAGGCTTCTCTTTATATACTACCCTACCTACTTCTTTTTTAATTTTTAATCCCATTCCCTCAACTACCACTGAGCCACATGTCCAACCCTGTCCACTGCACTATACCTCCTTCATTTTGTTCAAATAGGTCTAATTTTCTTTATTTTTTTTTATATTTATTTATTTATTTTCCCTTTTGTTGCCCTTTTTATTGTTGTTGCTATTGATATCATCATTGTTAGATAGGACAGAGAGAAATGGAGAGAGGAGGGGAAGACAGAGAGGGGAAGAGAAAGATAGACACCTGCAGACCTGCTTCAGCGCCTGTGAAGTGACTCCCCTGCAGGTGGGAAGCCAGGGGCTCGAACTGGACCCTTAAGCCGGCCCTTGTGCTTGGCACTACATGCGCTTAACCCGCTGTGCTACCGCCCAACTCCCAGGACTAATTTTCTTATGTGTCACTGGTGGTAGGAAAATTTCAAAAGAAATCCTACTCCTCACCACAGATTTCTGTTCTCAGGTTACTCAATCAAAAACTAATCTACTACTGTGAAAAGATTTTGCAGGTGGAATTTAAATCACTGATCAGTTGAAGTTAATATGGAAAAATTATCCTTGATTATCTGGGTGGATACAGTGTGATCACATGAGTCCTTAAAAACAGAAAGGGGGAACACAAAGAAGCAAGGAGACATGAAGAAAGAGGAATGAGATTCTAAAGCAGAAGTCAAATTCCACTCACAAACCTAGTACCTTTACTGGAGAAGAGTACAAACACTTCTTCTTCTAGCGTTTGCCAGTACAAACACTAAGGAAGCGGACCTGCAGTCCTACAGCTGCAAGGAATTTAATCTGGCTAACAACTTGTGTCAGTTTTGAGGTGCTCACCTACTCAGCGTCTCCAGAAAGGTTCATAATTCTGCTAATACCTTGTCACAGCCTTGAGAGACTCTAAACAGAACACTAAGTTAAGTGATTCTCCACCCAAACTTCTGACCTACCCAGTTATGATATGACAAATAAAGATTTTCTTAAGCCCCTATATTTGCAGTTGTTTGCTATGACAGTGGTAGAAATCAAATAGCCACTGGGTTTATACACTGTTTCCGTTTCCCAGTACATTCCTGCTCCCAGTCTGCGAATAGTAATGCAGACATAAATGTCTGTGAGGACTCACCTGAGCATGAAGACTGCCTGGACAGACAATTCCAATTTAGGAGTCAAGACTGTGTTTCCATAAACTTTTGCACTTTTTACTAAGATTGCAAAATGTACCTAAATAGTAACCACTAGTGGCCTTTGTGAAAATAACAAGTCACTTTTTTTTTTTTTTGCCTCCGGGGTTATCACTGGGTGCCTGCACTATGAATCCACTCACTGTTCCTGAAGGACATTTTTTCCATTTCTTTTTCTTTTTATTGATAGGACAAGAGAGAAATTGAGAGAAGAAGGAAAGATAGCAAGGGGGAGAGACATACAGACACCTGCAGACCTGCTTCACCACTTGTGAAGGGACCACCCTTTGCAGAGGGGAACCAGAGGATAGAACCAGGATCCTTGTGCTTCATACTATACATGCTTAACCCAGTGAGCTACTGCCCAACCACCCTGCTCACAGTTTTTTAGGGGTAAAAGGCACGATGTGGGCCATGTGCAGGTTTCCCAAAAGCAATCAGAAGTCTGAGTTTCTGCTCTAGACTTTTTCAGGCTCACCCTCTATTGGCAAATTTAAAACATGAAAGTGAGACAGGAAAATTAATCACCAAATGATCATTTATCTAAATAAGATGGAGATCTCTAAAACAGTGGGCACTCCAAGGCTGGGGTAGTCAGGTCCTTTATCAAGTTGTGAAACTGGAAATGCATTTATTCCAGACAGCTCTCTTCAGAGTAGATAGCTGCTAGATCAAAGCGGGCATTTCCATTACAAAAAAAAAAAAAAACTGTCAAATGCTTACACTGTAGATCCTGGGATGCATTGGATCGACCTTCTCGTGGTGCATCCCGTGAGTACCCACCCATTCATTGGGGAAACTGACGATCCTTCCTAGCCAACTGAATCCACATGGATCCCAGTCACTTTCAAAGCCAGCAACAAGCAGCTCCTGACAGCTTTCAACCTGACGCTGTTGACTGGATATGGAAGAAGGGCAAACGCTAGAAGAACTGTAGATCCATTCTCTATCCTGATTTACTCACCACGATATGTTTAAATCCAGCATATCCTTCAAGGCACTTACACTGCTGTAACTTTCATAAAGTCACTGAGAACCTGAGACCTCTCACCTCTTCTGGTGTGGGTGACTATATCTTGATGACTGTGAACACCAAGTTCTCAGAATACTTTAGACTTCTTTCAAGATCCCACTTAGCAAATAATGCTGTCATTTGTTAATTTTCAAGTTTATTTATTTTCATGAGTGATAGAGACCATAATACTGCTTAGCTCTGGCAAGTGGAAGTTTGATATACAATTGCTGGTACTATGTTCCCTGCCCCCCTCTTTATTTTATTTTTTATTAAGATCTAGTCATCTTTCTTCTTTTTATTTTACTATCAATTTTGTAATTACTTAAATTATTTTTAAATCACTCATAAATATAGTGATTTACAAGACAGTTACCATACAAGTGCAACTTCTTAAGCTTTTATTTATTTATTTGCCACCAGATTTATAATGGGGTTCACTGGCTGCACAATCCCACTACTTCAAGCAGCCTTTTTAATTTCTTTTTCCTTTTCTCTAGAGAGAGGGTGCAAGGCAGAGAAAGAGATGAAGAGAGAGAGAGAGACCACAGCACTACTCTATCTTTTGTGAAACTTTACTCTGCAGGCACTACTTTGTGGCGGCAGAGCCTTGAAACTGGATCCTTGAGCTGCAACATGTGTGCTAAGCTAGGAAAGCCACCTTCCTGCCCCCAAGATTTAATTCTTTTTAATGAGAGAAAAAGAAAGATACCAGAGCATTGCTCACTTCTGGCTGATGTAGTGATGGGATATAATCTGTGGTGTCAGACATAAAAATCTGGTGTCCTACTGCACTATCTCTCTAGCCCTGATTAGTATAGTTATTTACATACAAACCACTATTTCCTTTCCAATTTAAAATTTGTATAAGGTATCAGAAAAGACAGAAATAACAAGTGTTGGTGAGGATATGGAAGGGAAGGAGCACTTTGCCATTGTTGGTGGGAATATAAATTGGTACAAATCCTGTGGAAAAGTCTGAAGAGTTTTCAGAACACTAGAAATGGACCTAATCTATAACTCAGCAATGTTTACCTGGGGACTTACCCTAAGTAAAAACAAACAAACAAAGAAACAAACTATACAAATAGATTTATATACACTAATGCTCATAACAACACAGTATGTAATAAAACCAACTTGGAAGTAACCCAAATTGCCATAGACAGATGAGCAACAAAGAAAGATTATTGAAGACAAATTTACATTTGAGGAGATTCTAAAAAATATGATAGATAATATTTAGAAGTTTATAGCATTTTATGCCTCAAAACTGCATTTACGGTATAGAAATACAATGATTTTGAACAAGTCCATTTCTTTTTTTTTTTTTTTAATTTTTTATTTAAGAAAGGATTAGTGAACAAAAGCATAAGGTAGGAGGGGTACAACTCCACACAATTCCCAACACCCAATCCCCATAACCCACCCCCTCCCATGGTAGCTTTCCCATTCTCTATCCCTCTGGGAGCATGGACCCAGGGTCATTGAGGGTTGCAGAAGGTAGAAGGTCTGGCTTCTGTAATTGCTTCCCCGCTGAACAAGGGCGTTGACTGGTCGGTCCATACCCCCAGTCTGCCTCTCTCTTTCCCTAGTAGGGTGTGACTCTGGGGAAGCTGAGCTCCAGGACACATTGGTGGGGTCTTCAATCCAGGGAAGCCTAGCCAGCATCCTGGTGGCATCTGGAACCTGGTGATTGAAAAGAGAGTTAACATATGAAGCCTAACAATTTGTTGAGAAACAAGTCCATTTCTTTATTTCTTTTCTTTTTTAAATCCTTCTGTTTCCTAGAATTTTAAGGGTTGCATTACATTTTGTTTGGAAATGATACAGCAAGTTAGGAAAAAAAATCACACAGAGATCAGTGGTTAAACTTTTGCATTTTATAGGAGAGACAACTCAGATTTAGAGAAATAGACGGGTCCTTGCCGTTTTGTGCCACATGTGCTTAACACGTGTGCTTAACCAGCTGCGTTACTGCCCAATTCAAGTATTATATCTGAGCGACATGGTCTATGAATCAGACAGAACCCTAACTTCTCAAACCACATTGTGCCTTAAAAACGAAGAATGCTCATCTTGTCATTTTAACTTTAGTTCCAGATTAAAAGTAACTAGTAGCGGGGGGGGGGGGGGGGGGGAGGCTGCGGGTGGTGGTATACCTGGTTCAGTGCACATATTACAACAAACAGGTTCAAGCCCTCGGTCCCCCTGCTTTGCGGGTGGTGAAGCAGTGCTGCAGGTATCTCTCTGTCTCTCTCCCTCTCTATCTCCCCCTCTCGATTTCTGACTGGTTCTATCCTACAAACAAATAAAAAGATAATTTAAAAAAATTAAAAAGTAACTAGTAGTCTCATTAATATTTCTGGCAAATGGCTTCCAGTAAATATATGTATATTTGGGGCCAGAAGGTGACAGACCTGGTAGAGCACACACACTGCCATGAAGGAGAGCCTGGGTTCAAATCCCTGGTACCCCCTGCAGAAGGGAAAATTCATGAGCAATGGAACAGTACTGCAAGTCATTCTCTCTGTCTTTCTCTCTCTCTTTCTCTCTCACTCCCTCTCTACTCATGTCTTTATTATTTAAAAAAAAAAAAAATCTGTGGCAACAGTGAAGTCACCCATGCGCCAGCCTGTGACCAAAAAAAAAAAGTACGTAATTCCTAATCAAGACTTAGTGACAGTTTCCTCCTATAAAATTTGCTATTAGTCCTCCTTCAATAAACATTTTCTTCTCTCTTTCTCCCTACTACCTCCTTTAGCCTGCACTCTCTCTTATCCACTCTTTCTTACTCTCTGCCACTCATATACACAAGCATATGTTGAGAAGGCATTTCTAACCAGGCCACTTCATCTCCTGGTGTCCTAGTTAAGGAATCTTTAAATTCCCCCATAGATACTATGAACCTAGTCCTCTAACAGATTCCTGTTTTTACCATCACTGGTCACTTCTATCAGGAATATCCTCATTAGTTCTTTTGCAGTCCTCTCTTGGATCTTGTCCCCACTATAAACTATAAACTAGAAAGACTGCCCCACTCTCTGGGGCTGGAGACTGGTGCTGTAATGAGTGCAGCCTAGAATGTTCCCAGTTGTTACCATAGAAGATAATTCAGACCAACAAAGATTCAGAGGTTTCACAGGTTCCTATGCCACATATGAATATGCATAGGCCCTGGAGTTATACTGACATTACACACACACACACACACACACACACACACACACACACTTCAAGTTTGGGAGTCACATTTTACCCTAATCTAGTTTACAAATTCTATTTTCAACTCTGACATCATGACTCCTAGGCAATATTTTTAGTCCACCTCTGTGTCAATTATCAAGCTCATGCAAAGATTACTAAAGTCCTGGGCCTCTAGGAACATACCTAAAATTGACAGCCTAGCTCTTTTCCAACCCGGATCCTTATTCTCATTTGTTCTATTTTTACTCTTCGTTTCTTGTTTAACATTTTGTATCACTTTATATCTTACTCCCTTTCAGCTACCAAGCTGCAGAGCTACTGCTATTTAATCCTGACTTCCCTAGGAAGATAACTTTGCCAAAGTATCCTGGAAACTCATCTTCCCAGCACTCTGGTGATAGAAATGGTGTGGAATTATATCCTTATTATCTTATAATTTTGTAAGTCATTATAAAATCACTAATAAAAATGCTGGGGAAAAGTGTAACTGAGATCAATGCTATTATGCATATGCAGTGCCTTGGAACCACAACAAAAATAAATAAACAAGCAAATAAATAAATATAAAGTAATGTGAAAAAAAGTGAGAGAGAATACATTTCTAAAAGTGACTTGCTTTTTGACTAAAAGAATTGGATTTAGTATACTAAATTATAAATTAGGTATTAAACATTTGAAATATAATACTTATTTTGTGTGTATGAGGATAAAGCTCCCATAATTTAATCCATTCATGTACACTGCCAAAACAGATGACAGAGAATGGAAAGAGTGATGGAAATAGTTCTGCACATTTGTTTATATAGCTGACGCTTTTCAGGGACTCAGTTGATATCTCTTCACACAAATAAGTGGATTATAAATGGGTTACAAAGAATTACCTGTGTAGTCCTAATGGCCCATATTATATCAAGGCTGATTCGTGTGTGTGTGTGTGTGTGTGTGTTTGTGTGTGTGTGTGTGTGTGTGTGTGTGTGTGTTATTGTAGCAGCTGGATTGTTGTTGTTGCTGTTGTTTGACAAAAAAATAAAATGTATATATCAAAGCGACACTAAGTGACTACTTTGCGGATCAGTTGGAGAATTCTTGACATGGATTAAACTCGTAAATGTACCTAAATTCCCAATTCCTTCAGATATTTTAGTTTTTGTTAAAAATCTAAATATGCGGAAGTCAGTTAGGAGCACAGCAGGTTAAGCACAGGTGGCTTAAGGATCCCAGTTCAAGCCCCCTCTCCGCAGGGGAGTCACTTCACAGGCGGTAAAGCAGGTCTACAGGTGTCTATCTTTCTCTCCTCCTCTCTGTCTTCCCCTCCTCTCTCCATTTCTCTGTATCCTATCCAACAGCAACATCAACAACAATAGCTACAACAATAAAAACAACAAGGGCAACAAAAAGGAAATAAACAAATACTTTTAAAAACCTAAATATACAAGGTTTTCTAGGTAAGTGTCCTACCCATACTAAATTACTATCATCTTAGACTACTGATTTTTTTTTAACAGGATCATAACTTTTATTTGAGGATTCAGCTCCATTGATCATGGTATTATTAATGGGACTCCAGCCAGGAATCTCTTGATACCCTTTAGTGACTCCAGTCAGGCCAGTTCTCTGAAATTTGTTCTTGACAGGAACAATACAAAAGCAAGACATGTGTATTAATTAATTTTATTAGTTTTTGTCTCTAACTAGACTTTATCCTTGATAAGATTTATATCTTTAGTTAACTACAGTATGTCCTTGCATATTGTGTTTTGATTTTAGTATTGTTTTAACCAAATAAATAAAGTCAACTCTGTACTCGTCTTTTTTCAAAAGATATATTCAAGGTGATGAGGGGAAAATGATTGCAATAAGGAATAATAGTAAGTTTCTGCAGGGAGGAAATGTTTTAGACTATAAAATAGACAAGTATTTTCAAAGGGTTAACTAAGATAATTTTATTTTATAAAGAGGGATACAGAGATTTACAAAGTAGCAGGTATAGAAAAAATAAGGTGTGAGGGTAGTTTGATGCATAGAAAATTTAGAGACTGCTTTACTCTGAGACCAGCCTGTTCTCTAAAAGGTTCTGAAAAGTATTTTACACGTTTACACTGAGTTTGGGGAGGGGGCGAAAAGAAATCAACTTTGGTTAACAATATTTGATTAGCAGAGATAAAAATCAATATTTCAATTAATCCATTCAGGAAATGTAAAAAAAGGAATCTGAAGGTCTGCTGTGCCTGGCCTTGCCTTACATAAGTAGTAGAAAGCTATTTCAAAAAATAAGTAAGACTGGGAAGATATTTAGAAGGTGTTTGCAGGATCTCAGAGTTTTAGTAAATTTCAGTATTATTAGTTCCTGTTGCCTATATCAATTCCCAATTTTTTTTCCTCTAGGGTTATTGCTGGGGTTCAGTGCTGGCACTATGAATATACTGCTCCTGGTGGCCATTTTTTCCTTTAATTTTTTTTAATTTTTAAATTTTATTTGATATGACAAAGTAATTGAGAGAGGTTGGAGAGATAGAGGGAGAGTAAGATTGCTTGTGAAGTATCCCCTCTGCATGTGGGTAGCAGGGTTCGAACCAGGGTCCTTGTGTGGGTCCTTGCACTTAGTGTTAATAAGTGTGCTTAATTAATAATGTGTGCTTAACCCGGTGCACAATCACCTGGCCCCTACCTAGGATATTAAAAGCAACTTTAGTTCAGATAATTTGGGAACTGTGGGTCAATATCTTCTAGCTCATCTAAAGCCTAAGGTAGAAGAAAGAAGGAATTAAATAAGGGGGAAATAAAGGAAGGGATGGGAGAGCTGAAGGGATAGAGAAAGACAAGCATGCTGACTGCATGATGAAGCTGGATAGAAAGATTTTGTGTTCATGTAATTAAAAGATAAACGACTACACAGTTATCATAATTAGTACAATCTAATTGCATGTAAATTTGCAAAGGCAAATAGAACCACAGATTACTACTAAAATTAGTAATGCAACATCTGAAATATTTGAGGAACATTCTCATCATTTATTGCATCTGAGAAAAAGTTGGCAAAAGTGTCTTGTATTGTTGGTATGCTTCTGAAAACCCCTGCTGTTTCATTAGTTTAATCCCCCCTGCTTAACACTATTCTATTTACATAACCACTTCATTCTATTTACATAACCTCTGTTAACAAGCACCACCTTCCCTCCAGGGCATTGGTGGTTTAGTGGTAGAATTCTCACCTGCTCCGCCCCCTCTCCTTGTCATACCCTGATTTTCACCAGTCACTTTTCTCTCCACCCTCTCTGTTCCCACCCTACTGGGCTAGTATATTTATAAGGACAAGATTGTTTGTAGGTGAGTTTAGCTTAGCTTGGTATAGACTGTGCTGCGTCCAGCCTGAATAAAGAGATACTGCATACAACCCAGCCATGAGTCCCGGGTCATCTGTTACCCGCCCATGAAGCCAGCCCAGCGAAAACAACAGACAATAATTAGGATCCACCTGCATATCAGATTCCAGGCTCAAGACACTTGGAAATTGCTTTCCAGCTCCGAGAGTTCCAGAGTGTATCTCCTGCGAAGTTAGTGCGGCACGAGTTCCTGATCCCTCTCCCACGCAGCAGCCTAGATCGGCTCCAGTTGAGTTCTCTCCAACCCAGAGAGCACTAGCTCGGGAATAAGCACCCTCAGGCTATCCCGGCATTGTACCTTCATTTTGGTGCAAAAACTACCTACCTCTATATGATGTAATGAAAATTTTCAAATACTTCATCTTCCTGAATAGAAAAATAAAGGACATGAAGTGTGAGATACATTGATAATAAAAAGTTCTTTTATTGACTTTATTTCCTAATTGTTTTACCATCTATTACAGAAACTATTCACTCACGAAAGACATGTCTCTGATATCTGATTACTGTAAAAAATGGCGACTAATCCCTAGCACTGCAAAAACGGTATCATCTGTTTTCCATCTACACCATGCCTCGGCCTCGCGTGAGCTTAATGTGCAGCTTGGCGGTACGAGAATCCGGCATGAAGCCCAGCCAGTCTATCTTGGCGTTACTCTCGATGGCACTCTGTCATTTCACGAACATCTCATAAAACCTGCAGCAAAGGTGGGCGTGAGGAATCACATCATTGCAAGACTGGCCAGCTCCTCATGGGGCACGAGCGCTTCCACACTATGATCATCATCTCTGGCATTATGCTATTCCACTGCAAAATACTGTGCCCCGGTATGGTTCCGTAGCCCCCATGTCCACTTGGTCGATTCCAAATTATATTCCTCCATGAGGATAATTTCTGGAACCATCCGTTCCATCCCGGTTCCATGGCTGCCAGTTCTTAGCAACATCGCCCTGCCAGATATTCGTCGGGATGCGGCATCATCTAAGTTCATTTCCCACGAGGAATAACATCATTGCAAGACTGGCCAGCTCCTCATGGGGCACGAGCGCTTCCACACTACAATCGTCATCTCAGGCATTATGCTATTCCACTGCAGAATACTGTGCCCCAGTATGGTTCCGTAGCCCCCATGTCCACTTGGTCGATTCCAAATTATATTCCTCCATGAGGGTAATTTCTGGAACCATCCGTTCCACCCCGGTTCCATGGCTGCCAGTTCTTAGCAACATCGCCCCGCCAGATATTCGTTGGGATGCAGCATCATCTAAGTTCATTTCCCACGTCTACGCTCGACCGGACCTGCCAATATACGCAGATATCTTCGCCCACCCTGTTCAACTGATGTCTCGTCACCCAATCTGGTCCCCTACGCCTACACTGAACTTCTCTGTTCCAGACTCTTGGAAACAGAGTTGGCAGTCAGCTGAGGTAAAGAACAAACACCTCATCACAGACCCCTGCAAGCGTCAACCCGGCTTTGACCTAGCACGTTATGTTTGGGCCCTCCTCAATCACTATCGAACAGGCCATGGCCGGTGTGCCGCTATGTTCCACCGCTGGGGAGCCAGAGACGACCCAAACTGCCCCTGCGGCTACAGACTATGACCCACATAGTCAACAACTGCCACCTCTCCAGATTCAAAGGAGGTCTTGAAACTTTACATCAGGCTCAACCTGATGCTGTTGACTGGCTACGGAAGAAGGGCAAACGCTAGAAGAAGAAGACAGAAACTATTAAAAAATTATGGGCAGAGGGTAGATAGCATAATGGTTATGAGGACAGTCATGCCTGAGGCTCTAAAGTCCCAGGTTCAATCCCCCGCACCACAAACCAGAGCTGAATAGTGCTCTGGTTAAAAAAAATTATATATATATATATATATATATATATATATATATATATGTGTGTGTATGTATTGTTTCTAATATGATTGCATGCTAAAATACCTCCTCTCCAAAAAAAAAAAAAAAAAAAGAGTAACCTACTGCATAATGAATCACAATCACTCTAGGAGCAATTAAAGACCACTTAATACATTTCCTTTCTTTAAAAAAAAATATGTTGGGGGTTGGGCAGTAGCTCGGTGGGTTAAACACACAAGTACAAGGACCAAACAGCACAAGGATCCTGTTTAGGCCCCGGCTCCCTACCTGCAGTGGGGTAGCTTCACAAGTGGTGAAGCAGGTCTGCAGGTGTCTATCTTTCTCTCCCTTTCTTTGTCTCCCTCTCCTCTCTCCATTTCTCTCTATCCTGTCCAAAAACAACATCAATAATAACAATAATAATAACCACAACAAGGACAACAAAAGGGGAAAAAATAGCCTACAGGAGTAGTGGATTCATGATGCAGGCACTAAGCTCCAGCAAGAACCCTGGAGGTAAATAAATAAATAAATAAAATGTGTTAAAATACAATGTCTTCATAAATAAAGACTACGGTGGTATTGTGAAGGTGAGAAGAAATTATTTTGTACCGCTCTAGGCTCTAGATTCTTTAAGGATGGATAAATAATCAAACTATCATGAAGCAGATTAATAAAATGGACATTAAAGTGAAAGTTATTAACAATATGGGTATCTTCTTTACCCATGTAAAATCCAAGAAACTTACTACTAGGTCTTTAGACACTGACTTAAAATCTTTCTAATTTGGGATGTCACTCAGATTTTAAGGAAGAACTCATATTTCTAGTCCCAATTTCTGAGTCTTTCTGAAACTTTTAAAACACTTTTGAGGCAGGATATTTTAGCATGCAGGCAAATGCCCACTTACACTACTTTATCAACACAATACAGGATGAAATTGTTGAATACAAGACCTGACCATTTCCTTGAAGATAAAGCTGTAACATTGAACTGGAAGCAAACTATTGGGCTCAAAATGGCACCTGAAATTATCACTGTGCAACTCTGAGCCTAATTAAGCACCATTATAATATAATTTCCACACCAGTTTGGGTGTCATCCATCATCTAACCGATATTACAATTCTTAAAAGGGGCAAGTATACTTAAGCACCCCACCCCTGCACCCTGCAGGTAGCCAAAAGAAGGGGCCAGATGGGCCAAGATATCTGCATCCTACACCAGCACCTCCCTTTTTCTCTGACTGCTAAAGCCATAAAATGCAGATAAATGCAGATGAGCACCTGGAAACAAGGATTGTAGTAAATCTCCTCAGGGTCTTGCACAACCATGGAACCCATTACAAAAATTAGAAGCTAGAAACTTGTCTCTCTCTCAGTATCTCCCTTCCCCCATTTGCATGCCTCTAAACCATGTATTTTCTACTTTTCTTTTTACTTTTTTTATATTTATTTATTTATTTATTTATTTATTTATTTATTTATTTGTCTCGGTGCCTACACTACGAATCCACTGCTCCTGGAGGCTATTTTTCCCCCTTAGTTGCCCTTGTTGTTTATCATTGTTGTTGTTATTATTGTTGTTGTTATTGCTAATTGTTGGATAAGACAGAAAGAAATGGAGAGAGGAGGGGAAGGCAAGAGAGGGGGAAGAGAAATACAGACGCCTGCAGACCTGCTTCACCACTTGTGAAGCAACCCCCTTGCAGGTGGATTCTTATTCCCCTCAGTGCGCTTTGCTTTACACCACATGCATTTAACCCGCTGCGCTACAGCCCGGCCCCCTATTTTCCTACTTTCCTATACCTGCTTTATCTCAATAAATTCTTGTCTCTACAAAACTGAAGAAGCTATGCCAAAAACCTGCCCACAGAGAAAGAATTCTGACACCCCAATTCCTACCCACCTTGTCTCCTTTCTCCTCGCCACCTTTCTCCTCAGACAGGAATGGGCTGTTGGACCCACCTTAAGTAAATGGGACTTTCTGGAGCCTATCACAGCCTGGCTGATGCAGGAAGATCAAGTAGTGACAGAAAGGTCACCACCTCCCTTCCGCAACCTGTGACTGACCTGACTTGGATAGGAATTTCCCCAAGGAATCTGCTCTTTACAGTTCTTCCCAGGAACTTGCATCCTGTATATAACTGAATTGTCTAGACCCCAATTCATGACTCTCTCTGGTCATCTCTGTGACAAGACTTGTTCCTCACCGACTTTCTCTAATAAAGTCTGCTTTGCTTATCAGCCCCCACTCACATTTCTAGCAGAAACATGGTTGTCTCTCTTGTGATTCTCCTATGTGGATATTGTTATAGTCAGAAATGACAGGAAGTACCAGGGGAATACAAATACTGCTGCACCATGCAAGAACACAGGTGTGCCTGGGGGAAGCAAATTGCTGCACAGGAAATAAAGAGTGGTAACAGGTGTGGGCGTGACTTAGAAAGGAGGTGATGGTGGGGCTTGGATGTTTATAAGTTAAAAATATGGGAGTGCTAGAGATGAAGAGAGAGACAACACTGCTTTACCACTTGTGAAGCTTTTGCCCTGCAGGTGGGGACTAGGGGCCTGAACCCTGACCCTTGTGCTTTGTAACATCTGCACTCAACCAGGTGAGTCACAGTCACTCCAGGTAAGTGACAATTTTGTATAGCTTATGGGAAAAAAAAAAATCCCACCCTTACTTTAAAATATAGTGACTTTATAAATGTAACTAAACATTTACCTCTAGGGCACCATCCACAAAAGCAGTCAATACTGTAATACCATGGCATAAATTTAAAAATGTGACTTTCTACAAGGCTGTTTAAAAAACTTAAGCCAAGCTCTCTCCCTCCCTCTCTCTCTCTCCCTCTCTCTCTTGTAAAAGGCAGTAGCCTTGAAATTCCCTTTTTATGCAGTTGTTTGTTAAGTGCTTTTAGTATGAGTTGCTTGTAGTATGAGGTGTAAAATTCCTTGCCTCTTCCCCCTTGAATAAGCAGAACCTAATCAGTTAAGGCCACCCATTGTTCGAAGGACCCTGCCTGGGGACAAGCCTTATCAGGACCTCATCAGTGAAGGCCACCCATTGTTCGAAGGACCCTACATGGGGACAAGCCTTATCAGGACCTTTGAACAGACTTTGTGGTGTGCTGTCTACCGGATGGGTGGTCATAGCCGATGGCATGAGGATGTGCCTGGTTGAATTCTATTGGTTGTGTGATCTTACTATATTTGAAACTAGCCCGCGCTTTGCTTTGAATGGATCATGCTTTTGCTAAGTTTGAAATGATTGGATCTTGTGTTTGCTATAGCCTGTTATTGGATGTAGGTTGATAAGGTGATGTGCTCCCCCTCCCTGAGTGTAGTCTGAATTCCTATAAATTGTATGGTTTGAGCCCTGTTCGGGGTCGAGTTTGGTAGACTAACACCAGTCACCATCTCGGCCCGGATTGCAATTCGTTAATAAACATCTTTGCTTCCTTACAGTGGATGGTGGTTTGATTTATGCTCGCTAACATCTCTCTCTCTCTCTGTCTAGGAGTTGGCACAGTGGATAAAGTGCTTGACTCTCTAGCGTGAGGTACTGATTTCAAGCTGTGGCAGCACATGTACCAGAGTGATGTCTGGTTCCCTCTCTCTCTCTCTCTCTCTCTCTCCTCCTATCTTTCTCATCAGTAAATAAGTAAATAAAATCATTAAAATAAATAAATAAAATTTAAAAAAAACCTTAAGCCAATCTCTCTCTCTCCCTCTCTCTCTCTCTCTCTCTCTCTCACCATTTCAATCTCCCTGTGGGCCCACTCTCTCAATTTCTGTTTCTATCCAATAGATTAAAAAAAAAAAATTCAAGCCCCTAGACATTAGAAGGGTTGGGTTTCCTAAAAATCAGCCACCTTGATTAAGAAATTCAACAGAGAAGGTTCCTGCTCTTACCCCAGGTAGTGAGACATAAAGAACCTTGTCTCCAAACCCAGTGACTAACATGAAGGAAACAAATATCAGCCTCTGCTTACCCTAAGTTCCCATTAGAAAGGGTATATGAACAATGAACTCTTGTTTAACAATGGACAGTGTTTTCTTTTTATTTGTCCCCTTTCTGCTTTACTTTCAGCAGTTGCTTCATTTTACTTTATTTTTTACTGTTTATTTTTGTAATGGAGGGAACTTGGGTCGAGTTTATTCCCCACATGCTTAAAGGTTTGTCACACATAATTCCAACAAAGAATTGAGGAGAAAGGGTGATTTTCAGGAATTTTGAACATTATTCAGGAAAACTGAGAAGTATACCTGTAAGAGTACACATGGGCCGAAAATGAAAGAAAGAGAGCCTGAGAGCCCTTATTTATTATTTTTTTTCCCTACCATGAGCTATACAAAATTGTCATTTAACTAGAGACTGGGCAGTGGCTCACCTGGTTGAGTGCACATATTACAAAACACAAGGGTCAGGGTTCAAGCCCCTAGTCCCCACCTGCAGGGCATAGGCTTCACAAGTGGTGAAGCAGTACTGCAGGTATGTCTCTCTCCCTCTGTTTCCCCCTTCCCTTTCTATTTCTCTTAGCCTCTATCTAATAAAAAATAAAATATTTTGAAAAATAAAAAAGCTCCTGTGCAAGTACCCGGGTTCAAGCCCCTGGTCCCCACCTGCAGGGGGAAAACTTCACAAGTGGTGAAGTAGGGCTGCAGGTGTCTCTCTGACTCTCTCCATCTCTATCTCCCCCCTCAATTTCTCTCCATCTCTATTCAATAATAAATACATTAATTAAAAAATAAAATTAAAAAGCCCCAAGTTTTATTAGATTACAAGTACTGCCTGCTGTTGTCTTGTCAGGACCAGACCAGATGATTTCACAAGACATATAAGGGTCCTGGAATGATAGTGCCCCTGGTTAAGCACATAGATTGCAATGCACAAGGACCCAGGTTCAAGCCCCTGGTCCCCACCTGCAGAGGAAAGCTTCACAAGTGGTGAAGTAGGGCTGCAACTGTATCTTTCCCTCTCTACCTTACCCTCCTTTCTCAGTTTCTCTCTGTCTCTGTCCAATAATAAATTAATTAATTAATTAAAATATAATAACTCATGAAATAATTAAGACAAGAAGGAGGAGGAGGAGGATCCTGGACTAGATATTCCCCACCACTATTAAAGAGAAAAAAAGTAATTGTATTGGAGGTCGGGCGGTGGCGCAATGGGTTAAGCACATGTGGCGCAGTGGGTTAAGCGCAAGGACCTGCCTAAGGATCCTGGTTTGAGCCCCCCCGGCTCCCCACCTGCGGGGGGGGGTCGCTTCACAGGCGGTGAAGCAGGTCTGCAGGTGTCTGTCTTTCTCTCCCCCTCTCTGTCTTCCCCTCCTCTCTCCATTTCTCTCTGTCCTATCGAACAACAAACGACATTAACAATGGCAATAATAATAACCACAACGAGGCTACAAGGGCAACAAGGGGGGGGGGGGAATGGCTTCCAGGAGCAGTGGATTCATGGTGCAGGCACCGAGCCCAGCAATGACCCTGGAGGAAAAAAAAAAACTTAAATTAAAAAAATAAATAAAGTAATTGTACTTGACTTGAAGTGCCCTGTTAGTATCTCAAACATAGTTCAAAAAGTAACTGATTTTTAGGACCAAATTATTTCTTCTCCTCCTCCTCCTTCTTCTTCTCCTTCTCCTAGTCCTTCTTCTCCTTCTCTTTCTCCTTCTCCTAGTACTTCTCCTTCTCTTTTTCCTTCTCCTCCTTTTCCTCCTTCTCCTTCTTCTTCACCTCTGACATGAGAGTCTCTTTGCATAACCATTATACTATCTACCCCTCCCCCCAAATTATTTCTATCTTACAACTGAGCAGCACTACTTTAACCTCTCTACACCTGTTTTATATAATCTCATCATGAACAGCAATCATGCTTCTCTTAATGGCACCTTCTTTATAGAATATGTTATTTCCACTTACTTGCTCTTGGGCAGTGTGGTAAATCCAACTAAATCAATTTTAACATGCCCCTACTTCAGTGGTGAAGAAGCAATTAGCATCCAGTGATGTCACCCAAATTCCAGTAATGGTGAAGCAAATGCCTTCAGTCTTCCCTCTCATGTTTTAAAATTGTGACAACTTGGCATTGCTACTGACCCATTTGCAAATGAGATTTCAGTTGTCTTAAAAATAAATAAATGTCTACAAGTTGTCTGAATAACATGAAAGTACACTGACATTCAGAGATATAACTATCAAACATGGCTTTCATGACACTCTTGTCTTAGAGACAATTTCTATTAAGGATGAGGGACCAATTCTAAGAAAGCATGGTATCTGATTGACAGGAATTATCTTTTCATTCACATCCTGCTCTGATTTTTCTTGACTGATTGAAAAATCATTTTGTGGCTTTCTCCCCCAGTTTTCTTGCTCCTTAATTCTGGTCTCATTACATCATGCTAATCCTTATCTTGCTGACTTTTTTTTTTTTTTGCATATTAGACCACATGCTGCAATAATCAAAACCGCTGTGTTTCATTTTTATGGTTTTTTTTTTTTAATCTCTTTCTTAGCTGAATCCTTTCAATATTGCATCAGGTCACAGATCTTTCCAGTGCCTGAAAGATTCCATTCTTTTCCCAGACTTTCCTATATCAAATGGCAGTGAGTTCTTTGAAAATGGGATAGCTTTGATTATTAAAAATGAAAAGAAATCTATTCACAAAGTTCCCTTTATTTTGAAGAGGAAACAAAGTTGGCTTTAATTTGGGGAAAGATTCTAATTAATTTCATTTTCATGTCTGGATGATATCAGATGTGTGACTTAAAAAAATTTCATAGGCTTATAGGGGAAACAAAAACCTGCCATCCTAAATTGACTTGCATTTTATCTTTTGACAAAAGGTTAATTTCATGGAGGTGCCCTAAGGGAAAAGTTCTACTTGAGGAGGGGAGGGGATATTTACATATAAACATTTTCCTTAATGGCTTATCCTCTTAAAGGTCTGATCAGCAGAAAAGGAATTAACATCTGAATGCCTTTAGTTACTGTGTCTTTTACTGTGTCTTCCCTATTGCCCTTCCTAAAAGATCTTCCTTTTTTCTTTCTTCTGCACAAAGTCCTCTGCATTAAGTCAGCATTTAAAGATAGCCTCTAAAATCAGGTACTAAACTATCCTACTTCAGCCAGTGTCTCTCCTATGTAACTTATAGGTATATGCAGTTGCTATAAACAGATAATTAAGAACCAGTCTTCAAGTAATACGTATATATGGAAACACTGACAAAACTGTAGGATAAAAGGGGTACAACTCCACACAGTTCCCACCACCATAACCCATCCCCTCCCCTGATAGCTTTCCTATTCTTTAACCCTCTGGGAGTATGGACCCAAGGGATGCAGAAGGTGGAAGGTCTAAGCTTCCCTGATGAACATGGGCATTGACAGGTCAATCCATACTCCCAGCCTGCCTCTCTCTTTCCCTAGTGGGGCGGGATTCTGAGGAATCAGAGCTCCAGGACATATTGGAGTTGTCTGTACAAAGAAGTCTGGTTGGCATCATGCTAGCATTTGGAACCTGGTGGCTGAAAAGAGAGTTAACATATAAAGCCAAACAAGTTGTTGACTAGTCATGAACTTAAAGGCTGGAGTAGTACAGATAAAAAGTTGGGGGTGGGGTTCTCTGTTCTGTAGATAGCTAGCAGGCATGTTTTAGTTATATTCCAAAGGGCCTGTGGCTATAATAGTTTTTTTCCCCCTGAACCTGAAATCTGATATGCAGGTCGATCCAAGTTATTGTCTGGGGAGATGATGTCAAGGCTGAAAAAAGGACCAGAAAGCTGGATCAGGGAAGAGAGTAGCTCCCAAATATGGGAAAGGTGTATAAGTATTGTTGACTGTAAACCACATGGATTTGATCTGATCTGGGGCCCATATGCAGCTTAGGAGTCTATGTGACCTCTGCATCTCAAGTAATACTTCTTCTGTATGCAGATCATTTAGACTAATAGGACAGATCTGACATCTTCTGATTAACTCATTCTCCTTTAAATGAGAATTTTAAGAGCTCTTATCTTTTCTTTAAAGGAAATGACAGTGCATTAACTTTACCTTCTGTCATTCCTAGGTCCTAGTTCCCACTCCTCACTGAAGGCAAAGTCCTAAACATAAATCATTTCTCACTTCCCTAGTAAACTTAGGAACCTACATTTACTAGAAACTAATAATAAAAAAAAATCTGTAGTTGAGACATGGAGGCAGAGAGATATGCATCTCTGAGAAGCAAGGCAGGTTTATTCAGAAGAACCTGGGAAGGACCGATGGACAAGGAGGTCCAGACTGGGACCAGTGGACAAGGGGGTCTAGATCACAGACCACCAGTTTTATACTTAGTGAAGAGGGACTGGGTGCAGGCAGTCAACCTGTGCATTTCTGGGAGGATCAGGGCTATATTGTGGTTTAGTCATAGCTTGTTTTGTTTACAACTACACAAGCTGGAATAGTCAGTCCCTCATTCTGAGGTCTGGCACCAAAGCTCCAGGAAAGGTCAGGAGCTGTAATGTTCACTTCCTCATTCTGAGATCTCTCAGTAACCCTCTGCACAAGTTATTAAAATTGAATATTTTTTCTTTACTGACCTTTGGAATATTTGTCCAGATCAAGAACTCAGAGTAGGGGATTTTTCTTTGATATGCACATTATTAATACATTTCTCTTGATATTTTCCTTATCAATATGTCAGATGCTTGCTTGTCCAGTCACTGAAGAATCCAGAAAGAATAAAAATAAATTTCTTTTTAGCCCTGACAGGAAGCAACCACAACTCCTCTTTTTTTGTTTAATCTTAGATAAATAAAATAAACATAACTTTCTATTTTTAGGAATAGGAGCACAAAACTTCAGTTTTTTAGAAAGAAAAAGAAACAGTATTTAAATATTTTTATTCTTAAGAGGAAGACAGACTATATACTTGAAGATTTCTGGATACTAGACACTTACAGTCAGGCTGAGACAAGAAGGATAAAACCAAGGTGGGGAATTAAGAGATAGCAAAATTGGTAGAGTACACATTTTACCATGCTTAAGGACTCTACTTGAAGTTTCCAGAACACCTGCATGGGGAAGCATAGCAAGAGCAGAAAGTTAACACTATGGTGTCTCTCCTTCTCTTTCTTTTCTTCTGTCTCTTATCCCCTATCTTAAAATAATAACAGCAACAAATAATCCACTAGAAAGAGTGAAATTGTGCAGGCAGGAAGTCCTGTGAAAATGTTGGTCATAGAGGAAGAGGGGGCACAAAGATCACAATAGTGATAAAACACTACTATAACTTCAATCTCACTAATAGGGTTAAGTGATATTTTGGGGGGTTTTTGTTTGTTTGTTTCATATTGTTTTTTAGCACCGAGGTGGTACTTTAATACTGAGGTCTGACATTGCATATGCTGGAGTGGTGCTCTGGCTATCTCTCTCATCAATAAGTAATTAAAAAGTTCTTAAAAGAAAAACTTCTTAGAATTATGATAGATATTTTCTTTAAAAAAAAAAAAACTTTAAATTTTAGAGATTCTCTAGGTAAAGATAGCTAACTTGGAAAAAAATAAATAAAAAGATCTCCAGGTCTTTATCTTTCTTCTATAGTATCTGAGTTTGTTCACTTGAACTCAAATCACGTGAAATTTTGTTAATGTATTACTTTGTACATGAGGTAGTTTTTTTTAATAACAATTTCTTTTATAGTGTTCTCTTTTTTCTCTCCCACTAGGTTCAGTGAGTTAGGGCTTAGTATCTACAAGACTAACCACATCAGTCACTACTTCTGGTGGCTTTTTATTTTCCTTCCTCCCCCCCCTTTTTTTCTTTGTTATTTGATAGAGACAGAGAAAAGTTGAAAGGAAAGTATAGAAAAGGAGACAGAAAAAGAAAAACATTTGCAACAGTGTTCTACATTTCATGAAGCTTCCTCCTCTGCAAGTGGGGACCAGGGAATTGAACTGCAGTCCTTGAGCATGATGATTTGTGTGCTCTACTGGTTACTGTACCACCTGGCTCCATCTTCTCATTCTTTCAATAGCTCTGAAGTTATTAGTCAACTATACAAATTAGTTCAGCTTCCTTTTCTTTTACAGAAAAGTTAGACCTGAAGTACTGAGATGGAAGATGATAGCATTTAGCATAAAATATCTTGGAGTGGAAAGTAGGCCATGGTGGGATATTATAGTGGGCACTTCAAAGACATAACAAAACCTGAGATAGTTTATATGTTTATAGTGGCTTTATTCACAGTAGCAAAAACATGGAACAAACCAAAATGCCTTTTGAGATGTTAGACTGGATAAAAAAGTTACGGGATATATACTCAACAGAGTATTGTGCAACAATAAAGGGGGGTGATGGTGTGTCTTTTGGGATAATGTGGATGGAATTGGAGAAGATTATGCTTAGTGAAGCAAGTAGGGAGGTAAAGGACAGTTAAACTGTCATTTCATTCATATGCAGAATATAAACAATTGAGTATATGAATATAAAAAAAACCAAAATGTCAGCCTATTTTCAAGACTAGGAGAACAATAATGGTTATCTATGGGGGTGGGGATGGAACACAGAATTTTGATGATGGGAGTGTTAAAAAATAATTAAGTAAATCTTGAAAAATTGATGAAATCATTACACTTAATAGACATTAAATTAAAGGCCCAATTAATGACATTTAATTAAAAATTAAAGCAGATCTATAAAAAAGAGAGAGAGAAGGGGAAACATAAAGTAGAACTTGGACTGGGTTTGGTGCATGATGGTGGAGGAAGAAAAAAGTAAGAGAGAGAGAAAGGATGATTAAAATGGATGAGCCAGGGAGAAACTGTACTCATATTTTTAAAATAATTTATTTATTTACTTGTCATAAAGAGACCAGAGTACCGCATTTCCATTTGTGATACCAAAGATAAAATCAGGCTTCATAGACGCAAAGTATGTGTTATACTCCTGGGTCACAGCCAGCATCACTGCACTCCCATTTTATAATCTTACCTTTATGTGTTTTCTTTGAATTTGCTCATGAGCTTTAGTCTTCACTTTCATTTGATCTTGTTTTATTCATTTCCTTCTTTCCCTACTTCAGTTCTTGAATCCAAAGACTCTAACATCAAACCATATTCTATGCATCCAGGTACATTATAGGAAAATTATTATTATTATTTATTACTAGAGCATTGCTCAGCTATGGTATATGATGGTGCAAGAGATTGAATGTGGGAGCTTTAAGCTTCAGACACAAAAGTCTGTTGCATAAACCACTATGCTACCTCTCCTCAGCCCAAGTGAAGTCATTTTGATGTAATGAAGGAATTTCCATTTTGAAAAAAAAAAAATCTACTAAGATTCTGCAATAACTGAGTTACTAACACATTTCAGCACTGAAATTAATATATAAATCAGGTCCTGAATTCTTCTGCTCTCTGAGGCACAGACCTTACATTTTACTGGTTATACTGATAATGACAGGATGATTTACATAAACATTCCTTAATCTGGAAGGCACTGGGCTCATTTGTACTTCAGGTCTATTATGAGCATGGCAGAAAGTGACGCAAGTAATAAAATTCATATTTTTCTTCTCAAATGATCACAGCTTTAACTATGTTTCTGTTGATTGTGCCCATTTGGAAGTATTCATGTCATTATCATTGCATCATCAATGTTTCGCTGTATTCATTCTATTGAATCTGCTTGGAAACACTCCAAAATACATTCTATGTTTGATCACTTCATTTAAACCACAAAAGAACTTGTTCAGGGTTTAAATGTTCTATTCTAAGATTGCTTAGATGCATATTATGGCCCATTGACTGGGGAGGGGGTCATATTACATATAATCAGAATTGATAGAACTTAACTGAGAATCTAATTCTGTGAAAGATTTTTTCCTCTCTGAACATAACATTTGCATATGGTGTTGGTTCCTTGATGATTATGTAGCTATATTTAAATTTGCCACTAACTGATGCCTACTTTTTAACTTATCACAGTTCAAATATCTAACATTTAAGTAACACACTATTAGAAATAAAGGCATTGAAAACCCCAAGACAGAACTGGAGAGGTGATTCAGTGTTTCATCATATGCTTTGTATGTATGAAGCCCTAGGATTGATTTCAGAATCAACAAGAATGACACAAACAGGGTGGGGGTATAGCATAATGGTTATGCAAAGAGACATTCATGCCTGAGGCTCTCAAGTCCCAGGTTCAATCCCCCACAACGCCATAAGCCACAGCTGAGCAGTGCTCTGGTAAAAAAAAAAAAAAAAAAAAGAATGACACAAACAACTAAAATATCATAAATGGCAGAGTGGTGCCTTGGCTTCTCTCACACAGTAAAATAAATAAATTAATTAATAATAATAATATAAATTAAAAACTAGAAAGTTCCAGAGCTACAGTAATGTTCTGCATATTAATAGTTTGATAGATGGCTATGAATGTGGGTGCCTCCCACATTAATGCCATCACCAGTAAAGATATACAGCGTCCTTAGCTTTTTTCTTACCTTTTAAGCGATATTTTGAAAATGTATTTTGTTTATTTATTATTTATTAGATAGAGAAAGAGATAAATCAAGAAGGAAGGAGAGAGGGAAGCAGATAGATCTACAGCACTGCATCACCACTTGTGAAGCTTTCCCCCTGCAAATGGGGAATGGGGCCTTGAACCCCAGTCTTTGCACAGGACAACCAGATGAGCAGCTGTCTAGCCCCACTTGTTACTTCTTCCTCATCCTTACACAGGTTTTTATTTTTCTGTTATTCTGTCATAAAGACTGTCCATACAAATCAGTGATTTCACATGGGTGATTCTATAGTTAACTCTTCTGATTCCCATGGGAAGCTAGCATTAAATAAATCATTAGGAAAAAAAAAAGAGGATGATACTGCTCACTAAGTTTTGTAGTACAAGAGGATGAAAAATAAAACTGGGACTTATTTAATATTGTAAATTTCAATTTTGATCAATATAAGAATCAAAAGAATTGTTCTATCATGTAAGAACAAAGCCAGGAACCAGAGATTTAGATTATAAATAACCCTAAACTTAGAAGACTTCACATAATTTTGTTTCTTCTGTAACCTTGCAATGCCCACTTACCCCCTCATTTATTTGTACAATATATAAGACCCTGCCCAGGAGCTCTATGCAAAATCACTGGTTGAGAGAGTAGTAAGAATTTAGACAAACCACATGGGTCACCAGAATAAAATTTGCTTCTCAATTTAGCTGTTAGATTATTAGACTTAACTATAGACCAACCAAATAAATCTACACCAAAATTCTATTAGCTCCTCAAATGCCAAATACTTCTCAAATGTAAAAAGAACATTTTAAAAATTATTTTTATTTTATTTATAAAAAGGAAACACTGAAAAAAAATGATAGGATGAGAGGGGTATGACTCCACACAATTCCCACCACCAGAACTCTGTATCCCATCCCCTCCCTTGATAGTTTTCCTATTTTTTAACCCTCTGGGAGTATGGACCCAAGGTCATTGTGGGAAGCAGAAGATGGAAGGTCTAAGCTTCCCTGATGAACATGGTAATTGACAGTTCAATCCATACTCCCAGCCTGCCTCTCTCTTTCCCTAGCAAGGTGGGGTTCTGGGGAGTCAGAGCTCCAGGACACATTTGGTGAGGTTGTCTGTCCAGGGAAGTCTGGTTGGCATCATGCTAGCATCTGGAACCTGGTGGCTGAAAAGAGAGTTAACATATAAAGCCAAAAAATTGTTGACTAATCATGAACCTAAAGGCTGGAGTAGTGCAGATGAAGATTTGAGGGGGGAGGTCTCTGTTCTGTAGATAGTTAGTAGGCATATTTTAGTTATATTCCAAAGGGCCTGTGGCTATTGTTGTTGCGGTGGTCAGGTGTCGGGCTGCACCATGGAGAAGAGAGCGGATGTCCAGAGCAAAGGGGTACACAAATCTTTATTATAGGATGGGGGGGAGGTTTGGTTCAGACCACGTGGAGCCAGCCGGCAATGGCCGACCACGGGGGGAGGGCAGGGAGCGAGACCTCAGAGAGGGAGAGCCGAGAGCCCAGAGAGAGAGAGGGGAGGGGTGAGGGGGCTTTTTATTGGGCGACAACCAGGGGTGACGTGTAGGGCCAGGATTGGTTGAAAGGGGGCACTCTAGGATTTAGCGGGGCATAGAAAAACCTGGGGGCGGAGACTGCATCAGAATAACTCCTCAGCAACAGGCTATATTAGTTTTTCTTTTCTTTCTTTCTTTTTCTTTTCTTTCCCCTGAGCCTGAAATCTGGTATGCAGGTGGATCCAAGTTGTCTGGGGAGATGATTTCATGGCTAGAAAAAGGACCAGAAAGCTGGATCTGGGAAAAGAGTAGCTCCCAAATATGGGAAAGGTGTATAAATATTGTTGATTGTAAACTCCATCATTTTGATCTGATTTGGGGCTCATATTCAGCTTAGGAGTCTATGTTACCTCTGCCTCCCTGTAGATCTGAGCTCACATTCTGTGGTCATGAGTAGGAGCATTCCAAGCTGCCCCAATATCAGGACCCATCTTCCTCAGGTGTAGCATAGAGTATGTTGTCCAGCCTCCCTTTGGAGGATGAAACATTCTCTACCATTGTTGTTTCAAGTTGGGGGTAAGGTCCTATGGGGGGGTCCACAAGGGAACTGTTTTTGTTGTTCCTGGTATAGATGACCGGTAACAATGGAGAGAGGGATTAATTTGAGGTGTAGGCCCATCATGTCTGTTTGGTAATCTCAGGACTCGCCGACTAGGGCCCCATATGATGGAGTGGACTGATAGTGACTAAAATGTCATCGTTAAAATATGCCAATCTCTTGCCCTTATTCAGCTTTTGCAGTCCTTGCTTTGATAAGATTAGCTTTGGAGTAAGTGAGAGAACTGTAATAGGAAGTAGGTGAGGAGGGTATCTAAGTCTAAGTAGACACTATTTCATTAAGAACTTTATACTGACACACTGCAGACTATTGTGTATTTTTGCTTTCAGATATATATTTTGCCCTGATTTATGGATACATGTGAACATATGCTCTATCTCACGGGACCTGGTATATATCTAGGTTTTGGGACTTTGTTAGGAACTGAACCACCTGGACTAGAATTAGAGAATCCTATGGAAGGAAAGGTCTCACCTGAGTAATGAGGCTGAAGGGTTGAAATTCCATGCCCGAGGTCTCTGGACACAGTCTGAAGTGAAGCAAGCTGAGGTGGTACTGGTTGCATTGATAGGCTGGGATTGGGGGATGCAATATCATTTGGTTTGAATTGAGAGAAGCATGCAGGAAAGTCAGCCCCACCCTAGAGGTTCCAGGACTGGGGGAAATATAGGCTCTATAGAGAAAGCAGGAGGTTCCTGTTTTCTTAGGGTTTAAGAAGGCAATCGTTACTGGTATAATCACATTATTTGGCAATTGGGTTAACTTTGAAATATCCCTTTGTTAGGATTTGCTGTATCATACACAACATCACTATAATTTATGTCCTTTGACAGTATTTGTATATAGCTGTGCCACAGGTTGTTTCTGTTCTCCCTGGTCTAAGCTTTTAAGAGAGTCAACTATCAAAGACTCAGCCTATGGTCTGTGCATTAAAAAGTTTGAGACATTCAATCAATTTTCTCCTCTCATATTAATTAGATAGTGATTTATATGACTTTAGATTAATAGGAGTGTACATAAACACCATTCCCACCACCAAATGACTGTGTTCCACCCCCAACCCCCATCTCATGAAGCCAAATATCCACCCTCACCCTCAACCCAGGCTTTTTACTTTGGTGCCCTACTGCAAAAAGAGCAATTTTTATCCCATTCCTATTCATGCTATGAGATCCAACCAGACTAATTCAGATCCCTTCTATGAAGAAATCTCAAATCATCCTCTGTTCTCCTGGCAACAACAATGAATAATTTAGCAAATTCAGTTTATGGAATAAGTTCATAGGCAAGATGCTAGAATTAGACTTCTGTTCTCAGAGGCTCTTAAGAGATACTCTTAAGAGTATCTGTTGGCCTACCAACAGATACTATCTTTGAATATTAGGTAGTCATTAGAAAATTCCTCAAACCTTCTGTGACAGAGATTCCCAGCTCTAGTCCCTAATTGGTATCTATCAGTGGAGATCTGTGGAAAAGAATTTCTTCTTAAATTGAAGCAAAGTTCCAGAGTAAATTTGGCATACTTAAGGAGGTAAGCCTTGAAGGGGAGAAGCAAATGGAAGCATTTCATGTATATGAGCTTTGCTGTTGTAGAATATAACAGGCTGAATAATAAGGCCAGATGAAGACATTGATTCTAAATATGGTGTGAGAATGTGACTCACAGTTCTCTATGCCTATCAGCTAAGGTCTCTTGGACATATGTTCTCTAAGACTAACTTTCTTTCTTTTATAATAATAATACCTGGGCAAAAATAAGTAATTATTGCATCAGATCTATCAGGGGTTAGTATTTTCATTTTTTTTCTTTTTCTTTTAGTGTACTGCTTATCTCAGGTTTATGGTAGTGTGGAAGAATGAACCTGGTGTTGTATGCTTTACATTGGTTTGGTCTAGCTCTCCCCCTGCCAGGAAAATTGGTTTAGTCCTGCTAGTTTCATGGGCCCACTTGTCCCCGCCCCAAAGAACCCCGACAGAGTTCGAGACTTCTTGGTGCCGCCATGTGAGAAGAATGCAGGAGAGTTCTGTTTGGTGATTAGTTTGGGTTAGTTTATGAATCGTTGTTCGTGAATAAAGAAATACAGCTTCCCGGCCCAGCCGCGTGTCTCTGGTCATCTCTGTTACCCTCCTGTGAAGCCAGCTCGATTAAAATAACATATGGCGCCTACAACATGGGACCAGACCTGCGCATCTCTCAGATAAGTGAAGACAATTTGGCTACCTATGCACTATGGCCTTCTCTTCTGCTTGTGAAGAGATCTCCAAAGGCGTCTGCCCTTTCTTCACAAGACTGTTTCGCTGCTTCTGGAACATTTATCTCTGGACCACTCTGTGGTTTCCGCCCAATGCCAGCCCACAGGAGCCCAACACCAGCCCGCAGGAGCCCAACGCCATCCCTCAGGAGTGGCGCAGGACATTGGGCGCTGGCTCCCTCCACACTGCTCGGCCGCTGGAAACAGGGCAGCAGACATGGCAGGGTCATGGGGCAGGGCCGCTGCGGCCTATCCTGGCCGCCACCCCAGGGCACCTTGGCCCGCACCTTCTGCACGGCTGGCCCGCCCGCCCTCGTGCTATGAAGTCTGGACAGATCCCGGTCCCCCCGGAGACCTTGGGCTCCCTGCCAAAACTGGGCCCCTTGGCCGAGATCTCCAGCTTGGGTCTGAAGGCAGACAAGCTAGAATATGCAGAGATTCGTGCAGAGATCGCAACCTACAATTCCAAGAAGTGAAGCTGCCCAAGAGGCCACCGCTGGACAATGCACTCCCAGAATGGCTAAGACAGTATAGATCTAAATTCATGTTTAAAATGACATGTCTTTTTAACAAAAGTTTCTCTCCTTGTGTACTGAAGACCATGTGTATGTGTGTGTTTAAAGTTTGGTAACATTAACTTTAAGGTTAAAAATATAACTTTAAGGCTAAATTCTAACCAGACAAAGTTAAATGAAAAAGGTTTTCAACATAATTCTCATAAAGATAAAAATAACTTACATTTAAAGTCTGAGGTAGAAATTAGTTAACAATCAATATATTTTAACTAAGTTGGTCTAAACGAAACCTGCACACACCTAGGGTGTGTCTCCATCTTAAATGGATGTAACAAAAGGTTAAATAGATGCTGTTGATATGTAAAACTCTCAAATTCCTTCTCAATTAGAAACATTAGATTGCTCTATGGTTATGCTAATGACAAGTTTTGTTTCATAGTAAGTAAATTGCAGCTGTCAAGTTCTCTACAAAAAAGCAGAATTCCAATGGCTTACATCCCCCATCAAGATAACAAACGCTGACTGCAGCCAGCTGCCTTTGGGACTCTAGGCCGTTCCCCACCCCCATACTAAAAAATGCCCGTTGAGGCAAGTACACCCCCCAGAGGCAGGAAATTTTTTTTTTAAGCTGATAAAGTTTTGCCCACAGAGGCAAAAAATGGCCACCTCAGGCCTTCCCTTGGCAGCACACTGGTTCCTGTTACTCGTTTACATGTTTCTCCATGTTTGTGCCAGTGTCTTTTTTGAAATGCCTGTATGATATAGGTTTCTGTTCACCCCACACCCCTGATACTGTAGTCATTTAGTTAAAAAGAAAAGGGGGAATTGTTGTATGCTTTACATTGGTTTGGTCTAGCTCTCCCCCTGCCAGGAAAATTGGTTTAGTCCTGCTAGTTTTGCGGGCCCGCTTGTCCCCGCCCCAAAGAACCCCGACAGAGTTCAAGACTTCTTGGCGCCACCATGTGAGAAGGATGCAGGAGAGTTCTGTTTGGTGATTAGTTTGGGTTAGTTTATGAATCGTTGTTCGTGAATAAAGAAATACAGCTTCCCGGCCCAGCCGCGTGTCTCTGGTCGTCTCTGTTACCCGCCCATGAAGCCAGCTTGATTAAAACAACAACCTGGGACCTCAGAACCTCAAGCATGAGAGTCTCTTTGCATAACCATTATGTTATCTAACCATGCCCTTGCCATTTTCACTCTTTAACACATTGTCTATTCAAGACATAACTTTTTGCTATGTCTAGGAATTTACTGCCTCTTAAATCCATGCCAATTGATTGTAGTCTTTATACCAAAAATTTTTGCTATAGTTTTTACTTTTTCTTTGTTTATATGGTCTTCTCTTGGTTATCAAGGACTCTTCTAGTTTGAATCATCTTGTTCTTTCCTTCATAATTACTGTTTCAAGGACTTTAAATTCTCTTTATTTAAAATTAAACTTGTTAATTTCTAATTTATTTATGGGTTAATCTTATGGTATTATCACACAACATTTTTCAAAGAAGCCTTTCAAATAATAAGATTTATTATTTTGAATTATTAAAAACATCAATTTAAGCACTTTATTTGCATTCTCTAATTTCATTTTACATTTATAAAATCAGTGTTTTTATTTATTTGTTGATCTGTTTACCAGATTACTGATAACTCATTGACTAGGATTCAAAATCAAAGGACCCACTTACAGAGCCCAGAGTCCTAATCATACCAGTTAGTACAAGTTAAGTGGTAGTAATAGGGTTAAATGTATGCCAACTCTATTATAAGACACAACATAATAACACTGAAAAGAAAGTCAACTCATATATACAGTTTAGAGTGAAATGGCTTAATTAGTAATTTAAACTTCTAAAACATAAATTGGATTATAATAGATCTCAATGGGGGGTCTTGATTTCATTCATTCTTCATGGAAAATAATGATAGTTACCAATGAAATGACACAAAAAGAAAAGCATGGAAACAGTTTTACACTAATGATAGGTGTTATGCAAAGGACTATAGCACTTAGGCACTTAGTATCGAGGATCTGGATTTAATTTTGACTCCAACATTGCTAGTTATAAGATGTTTATGAGCCTACTTTTCTTGTAGTCCATTTCTTCATGGTGCTAGAAACTAAGATATTGCTGAATGTTTACCACATTTCATACTCCCTGCTGATGGTGTAAGAGCATTGCTTCGTTAAACTGAAAAATTTCTAGGGCACTTAGTATTATCTTTATTACATAGATTGGGAACCTGGGGAGTCAAAGATATAAATAATTTGACTAGGAAGGGTAACTATTCGATAGCATAGCTACAATTTTAATCTCTCCTTGCTTGGCTTTAAAAAATCTCTGATTTGTTGTCAGGAGATATTATAGTGGATAAAGCATTGGATTCCCAAGTATGAGGTCCTGAGCTCAATCCAGAGCATGTACTAGAGTGATGTCTGGTTCTTTCTCCCCTCCTATCTTTCTCATTACTAAATAAAGTTTTTTTTTTTTTTTTTTTTTATCTCATACCACCTCACCCCTGTGAGAATGTCATACATCAGAAACAGCAGCAACAACAAATACTGGTGAGAATGTGGGGACAAAGGATCCCTTCTGCACTGCTGGTGGGAATATAAACTGGTCCAACCCCTGTGGAGAGCAGTCTGGAGACCCCTCACAAGGCTAGAAATGGAACTTCCCTATGACCCAATAATTCCTCTCCTAGAGTTATACCTTAAGGAGTCAAGCACACCCATCCAAAAAGATATATGTACACCTATGTTCAAAGCAGCACAATTCATAATAGCCAAAACCTGGAATCAACCCAGGTGCCCAACAACAGAAGAATGGATGAGAAAGTTGTGGTATATATACACAACGCAATACTACTCAGTTATTAAGAATAATAAACCTGCCTTCTCTGACCCATCCTGGATGGAGCTAGGAGGAATTATGTTGAGATAAGTTAGAAAGAGAAAGACAAGTATGGGATGAACCCACTCATAAACAGAAGTTGAGAAAGAATAACAAAAAGGAAAATGCAAAGCAGAAATTGACAGTTTGGAGTATTGCACCAAAGTTAAAAAAAAAAATTGGGTGGAGAGTGAGGGTAGATTTTTAGCTTCACTATAGGGGTTGGGGGTAGGGACACAGAACTTTGGTGGTGGAGAATGGTGTTAATAAACACTCTAATTAACTTATAGTCTTATAAATCACTATTTAATCAGCATGAGAGGGGAAACATAGATTGAATATCTTGAACATTTTGATGCATAGACCCTTGTCTCTTAAGGTTTCAAATTGGTAACCTGATTAAATTTTAACAGTGGGCTTAAACTACTAATATATTTCTAATAATGACTTTTTTGAAATATTAAATCGCCTATAATCTTAGACCAGGGAGACCAGAAGCAACTGTCCTTGTCAGTGTATAAGATGCAGTTATTTGTAAATAGCATTAAATTACATACATCTTGGTAAGGTTTTGTATAGTACAGTAATTCCTAACAATAGGATTTTCAAAGTAAACAAAATTCCCAAACAGCTTGGCTATGGTAATAACTATCGATTGTCTTCTTAAATTCTTTTTTAAAAATTGTTATATTATCTTTATTTATTTGATAAAGATAGTAAAAACTTCAATTTTTATCGGGCACATAGATATGAAGGACTTAAACCTCTAAAAGATCCCTCTCTCCACCATCCCTGGTCATCTCCATTAGGAACAGCATCTTGGACCATCCTGTGGGACTCTATAGAATTTTGTCCTCAATGTAGAGTAGGAATAGTGGGCACTGCCACATTCTCAAGGGAGGTTGGACAACATACTCCAGGAAGAAGGGTCCTGAAATGAGTGCAGCCTAGAATGTTTCTAACTATGACCACAGAATGTGAGCTCAGACCTACAGGGATGCAGAGGTTATACAGACTCCTGTGCTGAATTTGGTACCCAGATCAGATTGATTCAGTTTACAATTAACAGCATTTATATGCTTTTCCCATATTTGAGAGCTACTTTCTTCCCTGATCCAGCTTTCTAGTCCTATTTCCAACTCTGTCACCATTTCCCCAGGCAATATCTTTACCCCACCTGCACGTTAGCTGTTAGGCTCAGGCAAAAATTAGTAAGTCATGCTCCCCTTGGAATATACTTAAAATAGACTTCCTAGCTTTTTCTAAATGGAGACCCCAAATCTCATCTACTCTATTCTTACTTTTAGGTTCCTGATTATTAAACAAGTTGTTCTGCTTTTTATCTTAATGTTTTTCAGCCACCAAACCAAGTTGCAGATACTATCATGACTCCAACCTTACTTCCTTGGGCAGAGGACCTCACCAATGTGTCCTGGAGCCTCACCTCTCCAGAGCCCTGCCCCACTAGGGAAAGATAGAAACAGGCTGGAAGTATATAGATCAACCTACCAATGTCCATGTCCAGTGGAGAAGCAATTATAGAAACCAGGCCTTCCACCTTCTACCTCCCATAATGATCTTGTGTCCAGACTCACAGAGGGACAAAGAGTAGGAAAGCTTCCAATGGAGAGAACGTGACACATCACTCTGGTGGTGGGAATTGTATGGCATTGTACCCCTCTTATCCGCCAGTCTTGTTGATCATTATTAAATCAACAACAAAAAAAATCCTCTGGTTTCAGCTGTATTAACACTGGTTTGTAGAGATAATAGAAAGGAACCCACCAAATCACTGGTGAGTGCAAACATGTGTGGCTCATGGACAGAGAGGAGCCTAGGGGGAGAATAAGTGGCTGGTAACAGTCCCGTACCAGTTGAGGCACTACCTCCAGTCTGTTTCACCAACAAAAAGACAGCTGAAGGGAGGAGAGAATTCCCCTAAGACTCACCAAATGCACCTGTGAGTCTCCACTGCTACTGCCCTCAGAGGCTGGAGCAACAGGGGGCGGCGGGGGGGGGGGGGAGGCCCTGTGCTGACACCAGGGGACAGAGAACTAACCAGGAAACTCAGGTTCAATTCCACACCATCCCCACCATCAGAGTCCTATGTCCCCATTCCCTCCACTGGAAACTGCAATGGTTCTCTGGAGGTCACAGATATGGGTTGACTTATTATTTTTATAACTATCTGTCATATATATATATATATATGTATATATATATATATCATATCTTGAATGCTTTTAGACATTTATCCCTAAGTACTTAATAAAAAAACATTTATAGGAGAAAACTAGGATATAAAGAAATATTGCCTATATTCATCTCCAGATAGATTTATCATTGAAGCTTCGGTTTTTATCACTAGCATATATATTTAACTGAAACTGATATTTTCTTCCCTCTTACATCTTGTATTTCATAGTATCAATATACCATTCATAAAAGCTACAGAATATAAAATAAGATACAGCATTTCAACATAGGGATTAGATATGTAAAATACATGAAATTGTGTAAAAATACCAAGAAATAATAATTTTCGTTAACATACTTAAAAAGCAGGTAATTATAAAGACCAAGGTTTCTATGGACTACTTCCTGGGGAAGGTAATACACTGATGTTCCTAATTTACTTGTTGAAAATAGAGAGTAAGGAACCAGGCAACAGTACACTGGGTTGAATGCTCACATTACCATGTACAAGGACGTGGGTTTGAGACCCTGCTCCTCTCCTGCAGGGGGATTCTTCACAAGTGATGAAGCAGGTCTACAGGTGCCTATCGTTTTCTTTCCCTTTCTATCTCCCCATCCTTTCTCAATTTCTCTCTCTGTCCTGTCAAATAAAATAGAAGAGAGAGAGAGAGAAGGAGAGAGAGAAGGAGAGAGAAAGGAAGGAAGGAAAATTGACTTCTAGGAGTGGTAGATTCATAATGCTGGCACTTGGCCCCAACAATAACTCTAGTGGAGAAATAAATAAGCAAATATATAAATACTTTTAAAGAGAGAAATAAAAGAAAATAGAGAATAAAAATTAAAATCATTTGTGGCAGTCTTCTTACAGGAAGAAAAATGAAATTACTTCCTGGGGACAAAAAAAAAAACCCAGTCATTCCAAGCCTAATGGTTTGAAAATGTGAACACATCTCTGTCACAAGCATTTATTGGGGTTCTGCTATGGGGTCACCACTAAAATTAACAGAAGTGAAGAAAGTTACTTCATATCTGACCTCATGTCCTTCACATTTCTAGGGGAGAGAAATAAAACCAAGAAAACTGTAGTATCAATGGTAATCTGTGACAATGTAGTAAAAGCTATCATGAAAGCTCATTTAAGAGCCAGGGAAAAAGCATAAAGGTTTAACAAAAAAGTTTACATACCTAAGATTCCTTGATCCCAGGTTAAGTTTCCTTCTAGCACCATAAGCCAGAGCTGAGCAGTACTCTGGTAATAATAATTAATAGTAATTATTATTAACAATTATTATTAAAATTAAAGAAAAAGAAAGTACATTTGAGCAATATGAAAATGCAAGATTTTGAGGGACTCACTTCTACTCAAGCACTGAAAGGGGCTTTTGTCACAAAAGAAGTCAGGAAAAACCACTGGTTAAAATATATAGGAGCAATTTAGAGGTGGGTCTGGAACCTATGCTAGTGAAATGCACATGAGGAAATCACTGATTATACTCTATCGATAAGATTTAAAACAAACAAACAAAACAAAACAACAAAGGCTAGAGCTGTATATATTATCACACAGTGGGAAACTGCCCAAGAATATACCCAAGAGTAAAACTGATACATGAAGAGAAATAAACTATTCCAAAAGTTATTACTTAAGTTTCTGAATGTATCTGTGATAAAGCAAACTCCATAACTGCACTTTTCAATGACATAAATTTGAACAAGGGGTCATGTACAATAAATCCCTTTATACTTAAGTCCCTTTGTTTGGTGACATGCAATTAAAAGTAAGAGATTCTGAGTGTTAATAAGCAATTAATGATGAGCCTGTCCTCCTTGATGAGGAGTCAAATCATAAGATAACATTTGTCCCAAGTGAAAAAGATAATTATACATCTAAAGAGAAAACAGTTATTTCTAAAGTAATATCACCAGAAATACCTTGCATGCAGCGTATAATATGCTTTTATAACATACCTACCAAGAATAAGAAGCACTTTATTTCTAAATTTGAGGGCCATAGGGATAGATTATAAAAATTCTCTTATGGACCCTGTGCATTGGTTTGTTTTGTTTCAGACACAGGAGGGTTTCCTCTCTGTGGTATTTCTTTCATTTTATTGACATGCCAGCAGCGTTGGAGATGGGTTGGTGTGATTCTAGTCACTGGTACCTTCTGAAATGAAAGCTGCCGCATGATAATTACTGTTGAGAATATGCCTAGCTATGGAACTGCTGCTCATAACAAACTAGAAATGTGTTTTACTTAATCTTCCTTTTCAGGAGGCTGTTTGTCTCATTATAAAATCTGGAAGCTACTTTCTTTTTTTAAAAAAAGCAAAACGGAAAAATTCACAGTTAAGTAAGGATTTGCATGTTTTGAGTGAGTAGAATAGGAAATTATTACAGAACTGCAAAGTTACCAGACACTAGCAGTGCTGTGTAAGGAAAAAAAAAGGTGTTGAGAATATTAGAAGATATTCATTATTATCAAATAGAATGGTTTTCTAGGAACTGAGGAGACAGAGTAATGGTTAAGCAAAAGACTTTCATGCTTGAGACTCTGAGGTCCCAGGTTCAATTCTCAGCACCACTACAAACTGGAGCTGAACAGTGCGCTGGTCCATCTATCTATTTCTATCTATCTATCTATCTATCTATCTATCTATCTATCTATCTATCTACCTATCTATCTATTTACCTATCTATCATCTATTTATCTATCATCTTTGTATCTATCTATCATCTTTGTATCTATCTATCTATCAATGTATCTGTCTCCATTTCTATCTCTCCCACTATAATAAATAATTAAAAACTAAATAATTTTTAAAAAGAAAAATAGCTTTCTATAACTTAGTAATAACATCTCCTTGGAACTTATAACTGCCTGTAGCTATCAATAAAAGCTACTAAATTCTGATAATTTGAAAGTAACTAGTCATGATTAAAGGGAAACTGATAAAATCATGATTACAGGAAACTGTGAAAGATGAATTCTGATGTTGCTCCTTGCGCTCAACCAGGTGCACCACCACCCAGCTCCCTTCAATAACATCTTAAATGAAACATGAAAGCAAAATGAAGAGTGCTAACCTTTAAATATGTTTTGAGAAGGGACAAAAGTCTGTAGTTTCCTAAACTAAATATTGTGTTATTATAAGATATAGCTTTGGAAAAAGAAAGTAACAACCATGTTATGGTGCTATATGATTATTTAAAAGTCAAAACAGAAAATGAACAAAGAGGAATAATCAACTATTGGGGTATGTGAGAACACACAGTTTTCTAGTAGTTTCCCACTTGCACATACACACCGTATGTATCTGAGTTATGGTCTTGGCATCCTGGAGGTAATAATCCATGATGGATGGGCATACTTACTGGGACCAGAGATGTCTGTCTCTTGTAATGATAATTCCTAGAAGTTGGACTCCAGGAAACCTTTTCAGTAGATTGGAGCCTGGATTAGGTTGATGGAACACATACTGGGTTGGCAGGACAAATACTTTCTTTTTTTCAAATCCAACTTAAAGAACAATTTACACCCTCTTCTTTCATTAATCTTGACTTTATCATCATCTTTAATACTTTTAACAGATAATTTATTATTTATATTCAAAGGTTACCTTGCTCTAGAACAAAGAATAAAATCACATTTTCTTCTAGTAGATTTGTTAACATGTTTAAATATTTAGTTTTGTAAACCTTCAGGTTGCTCAGGTTTAGAAAAGAAAAAGTTTTGTCATTTTTTTCCCCTAAAAAGTAAATAATAAGATTAACATACATCTGCAACTGCCTGCTAACACTATGGTAAGCTTGACAGGTCAAAGGAACTGCAATAAAAATAAGAAAAAGGCTTCATTACAGTTCCATATTATTTATGGAACAATAATTCCTAACAATCACAGCGTACATACCCTTTGCCAGGCAATAATCTTATATATATTAACTGGTTTAATCATCACAACAACTCTATGTAATGAGTACAATAAAGGAGCTGTAATACATTCCCTTCAACTACAGTCAAATTAATCTTTCTAAATCACAGCTTAAAGCCTTGCTTTCACCCCTGATGGCTTTTCACATCTCTCTCTCTTGATCTATAAACTCAACTGCCTAACCTGGATTTCAATTCTGGCCTAACAATCCCGCCTATTCACTTTCTACTCCACTAGCATAACTACATATCACCGATCTTTTTATGCAGACATATCCTACACTTTCCCATGTCCACACTATTTTTTTGAACATTCTTTCTTTGTCTTCTCCCAGATTCATAAGTTAAAGTCACATCCAGGCTTCAGCTGGTTGTTTTTGCTGCTGGTTGGTATTTTGTTTGCTTATTTATTATTATTTTTTAAGACTTTACTTACTGTTTTCTGGTACCTCCATTCTCAATAGGTGATGTAATGTACTGTGGCTAGTCTTTTAGCTTAAAAGTTGTATAATATCTTCTCTTGAAATGTAGCAATTTATGAATACTTATGAAAATTCACTGAAGATGAATCTGTGCAATTTTCATAGTTTTCAGAGCAGAATGAAATAATTTGATGAATATAAAATTATTAGAAAAGTGTCAACTATCTGGTAAATGCTCTTCAAGTGTGAGGTGTTAGGAGCTAGAAAAATTATCTAATTTTCATGAGAAATCCAGAGGCACCAGATTCCCTTTATTTAAGAATATTTATTCCTTTGGAATATACCTAAAATAGACCTTTTCACTAGCTAGTTCCAAAATGGAGACCCCAAATCTTCATCTGCAATATTCCAGCTTTTAGGTTCATGATTAATCAATACTTTGTATGGCTTTATATGTTAACTCTTTTTCAGTCATCAGGTTCCAGATGCTACCATGATGCCAACTGGAGTTCCTTGGACAGATGACCCCACCAATCTGTCCAGGAGCTCTGCTTCCTCAGAGCCCCACCTCACTAGGGAAAGAGAGAGGCAGGCTGGGAGTATAGATTGACCTGTCAATGTCCATGTTCAGCGGGGAAGCAGTTACAGAAGCCAGACCTTCCACCTTCTGCATCCCATAATGGCCCTGGGTCCATACTCCCAGGAGGTTAAAGAATAGGAAAGCTATCAGGGGAGGGGATGGGATACAGAGTTCTGATGGTAGAAATTGTACTCCTCTTATCCTATGGTCTTGTCAGTGTTTCCATTTTATAAGTAAATACATTAAACTAATAATAATAATAAAATCATTATTCCCATTTTAGAAATGCAGATCCTACATTCCCTATTATTATAATCAAGTAAGTTTTTGAACTTGGATGCTCTTATGGGTACTCCTTTATTAAATTAATTATTGGAGTCGTTGGCTAGTATCAGAATGAATGGATTGCCAACTCAAATCTTTAATGTCAGACCAAATCTGCCTTGCTGCTTCTGGTTAAAATGAATTTTTTTTTATATTCTATTTATTTATTTTCCCTTTTTGTTGCCCTTTTTATTGTTGTTGTAGTTATTGTTGTTGTTATTGATATGTTTGTTGTTAGATAGAGGTTGTTGTTAGAGAGGAGGGGAAGACAGAGAGGGGGAGAGAAAGATCGACACCTACAGACCTGCTTCACTGCCTGTGAAGTGACTCCCCTGCAGGTGAGGAGCCAGGGGCTTGAACCGGGATCCTTGCACTTCGTGATCTTTGCACTTAACCTGCTGTGCCTTCCTTGCACTTCATGATCCTTGCACTTAACCTGCTGTGCCACCACCCAACTCCTAAAATGAAATTTCACCCAGACACAATGATATCTACTTGTTTGTGTGCTATTTATGACTATATTCGTGGCAAAGTTGTATAGCTTTGACAGAGCTGAATGGTTGTAATACATTCTAACATATTTCTCGTGTGGCTTTTTACAAGAAAAAAAATGCAGACCTTTGTTCTGAGGCAGTGAGTCTTAATGATGGCACATAGTAGAATCTTTTATCATAGGTATGCTCTCTACATTTTTTTTCTTGCCACTAGGATTATAACTGAGACAATATCTGAAAACTCCACCTCTCTGATAGTCAATTTTTAATAGAGACTGAGAGACAGATATAGATGGAATAGGAGAGAGACATTCTTGTAATACTACTGTACCATTACTGAAGTTTTTTCCTCTGCAGGTGGTCAGGATGGCTTGCACCTTAGTCCTCACAAATGTGAGCTCTACTAGGTGAGCCACCACCTGGCCACTTATACAGATTCTCTCTCTCTCTCTCTTTTTTCACTGCTGCCAGGATTACTGCTTGGATCCCATGCCTCCATGATGACTCCACCACTCCCAGAGGCCTTTTTTTTTTTTCTTTTTTTTTTCTTTCCCTTTCCTTTCTTTCATTTATAGGACAGACAGAAGCTGAGAAGGGGTAGATAAAAGGGGGGAGAGACAGAGAGACATCTCAGGCACTACTTCACCATTTGTGAAGCTTCACCCTTTGCAGATGATGAAAAGGGTCTTGAACTAGGTGTGCCACTGACCACGCAGCACACACCACCCAACCTTTCTACAGATTTTTTTTAAATTTATTTATTGGGGAATTAATGTTTTACATTCGACAGAAAATACGAAAGTTTTTACATGCATAACATTTCCCAGTTTTCCATATGACGATACAACTCCCACTAGGCCCTCTGTCATCCTTCTTGGATCTGTATTCTCCCCACCCACTCACCCCAGAGTCTTTTACTTTGGTGCAATATGCCAATTTCTAAAGATTTTTATTGCATTGCTCTGGAATAAGAATCTGGACATTTGATGATTCTAGTGTGCAATCAGTCTTAAGAATCACTGGCTGAAGAGTGGGGCGGTAGCCCAGTGGATTAAGTGCATGTGGCACGAAGCAAGGACCTGCTTTAGCATCTGGGTTCGAGCTCTGGGCTACCCACTGACAGGGAAGTCGCTTCACAGGCAGGGAAGCAGATCTGGAGATGTCTTTCTCTCCCCCTCTCTGTCTTCCCCTCCTCTCTCCATTTCTCTCTGTCCTATCTAACAACAATGACATCAATGACAACAATAATAACTACAACAAGGGCAACAAAAGGGAAAATAAATTAATATATAAAAAAAGAATCTCTGGCTGGTGGGTGGGCAGAATTGTATCTGGTTAAGTTGTAATGCACAAAAACCTGGGTTCAAGCCCTTGGTTCCCATTTGCAGAGAGAAAGCTTCATAAGCAGTGAAGCAGGTCTGCTGGTGTCTCTTTGACTCTGTCTCTCCATTTCTATCCCCTTTCATTTTCAATTTTTCTTTACTCTATCAAATTAATTAATTATATTATTTTAAAAAAGGATTACAGGCTAACAAAGCACTTCAGAGAAAGAAGGTGGGAAAATGGAGATATCCTGCTCCCTAACTTCAGTTCATATTCAAAGCAATAGTAATTAATACAGCATGATGAGCAGGGGTAGATAGCAGAATGGTAATGCAAACAGACACTCATGCCTGAGGCTCCAAATCCCAGGTTCAATCCTCCACATCACCATAATTGAGAGTTAAGCAATGCTCTGGTCAAACATAAACAAACAAACAAACATGGTACTGGTACTGGAATAAAAATTGATACTTGGATCAGTGGAACAGAACTGAGAGCCCAGACATAAGCCCACACATATACAGGCACCTAGTATATGGCAAAGGAACCAAAATCATTCAATGAGGTAAAAAAGAGTTCTCTTCAACAAATTATGCTGAGAGTACTGGACAGTCACAGGCAGAAAAGTGAAACTAGACCACCACTTAACACATACATCAAAATCAGATAAAAATGGATCAAAGACCTGGATATTAGACCAGAAACTCTAAAATCTGTAGAAGAAAACATCAGTGGATGTTACAGGATCTTCATATGAAGGGTATACTTGGAGACTCAACTTCACAGGTAGGGGGGTCGAAAACAAGAGTAAATGAATCAAACAAAAAGCTTCTACACATCAAAAGCAAACTACCTAAGGCTTACCAAGCGACCCAGTAAATGGGAGAATATATTGCACAGCACACATCTGACAAGGTACTATTTATTATTGAATATCTATAAAGAACTGGCACAGCTAAACAACAGGAAAAAAAAAAAACTAGCCCAATAAAAAAGGGACCAAAGAACTGAATAATTATTTTTTTATTTTCCTTTTTGTTGCCCTTGTTGTTTAACATTGTTGTGGTTATTAATGTCGTTGTTGTTGGGTAGGACAGAGAGAAATGGAGAGAAGAGGGGAAGACAGAGAGGAGGAGAGAAAGACAGACACCTGCAGACCTGCTTCACCGCTTGTGAAGCGACTCCGCTGCAGGTGGGGAGCCGGGAGCTCGAACTGGGATCCTTACGCAGGTCCTGGTGATTTGCGCCACGTGCGTTTAACCTGCTGCGCCACCGCCCGACTCCCACTGAATAATTTTTTAAAGAAGAGATAGACATGGTCCACAGGCATGTGGTATTCCATTTTACATGTCATTAGAGAAATACAAATTAAAACTACATTGAGATTCTAATTGACAACTGTGAGAATAGCCTACATCAACAAAACAGGAAATGACAAATGTTGGAAAGACCTAGGAGTAAAAAGGACTCTGCTCCACTGCTGGTGGGAATGCAAACTGGTGTAGCTTTTATGGAAGACTGTATGGAGAGTCCTTAAATTAAAAAAAAAAAAAAAATGGAACTACCTTATGATCCATCAATATCACTTTTGGGCATCTATCCAAAGGACATGCAAACACTAATTTGAAGGGGCATATGCATCCCCATGTTAGTTTCATTATTCTTTTTTAAATTTATTGTCTTTATTTGATAGAGCCAGCCAGAAATTAAAAGGGAAGGGGGAGACAGAGAGATACCCACAGCACTGCTTCACCACTTGTGAAGCTTTCCACCACCTGGTGCGGACCAGGGACTTGAACTCAGGTCCTTGTGCACTGTAACATTTGTGCTCAACCAGGTGCGCAACCACCCAGTACCAGTTTAATTATTCTCAATAGACTAAATGCCAATCAACAAATGACTAGATAAAGAAGTTATGGGGGGCTGGGCAATGGTGCACTTGGTTAAATGCATATAGTACTAAGTGCAAGGACCCACACAAGGATCCGGGTTCTAGTCCCTGGCTCCCCACCTGTATGGGGGGATACTTCATAAGTGGTGAAGCAGATCTGCAGGTATCTCTTTTTCTCTCTCCCTCTATATCTCCCCCTCTATTCTCAATTTCTCTCTATCCTATCCAATAAAATAAAAAAGAAATAACCACCAGAGGCAGTAGATTTGTAGTGCTGGTACCAAGCCCCAGTGTCTAAATAAATAAATAAATAAAAATTAAAAAGCTATGGGATATGTACTCCATGTAATACTGTTCTGCAACTACAACAAAAAAGATGATATTGTTTCCTATGGGACAAAATGGATAGAAATGGGGGTGATTATACTTACAAGATAAGTGAAGAGATGAAGGATAACTACCAGAAGACTTCATTCTTATTTGGAATCTAGAGAATTGATATACATGAACTTGCAAAAGAAACAAACAAAAACAAAAAACAGAAGCAAGTAAGCGTTTCTAACCTCTAACCTTTGCAAGAACTTTCGTGGTTATTAATGGGAGGGTGAGGATATAGAATTTGGTGGTAGGTGCAGGGTAGAACTATACATTGTAATCTTAACAGTGACCCACTAGTAATCACAAATAAAAACGGTTTATTTAAAAAAAAATTGGATATGAAATGCTTTTACAAATCAATTTTGATGATAATCAGAACCACTGGATAAAAAAAATAGAAAATGTGACCAAGTTACAGTTCAGAATTTTGTAATATGCCCAGTTAGTAGTTAGATAATGGATGATTTGCTCAGTGATTGCAAGAGTTTTGCATTGTATAAGCACTAATTTTCTGGTTCTAATGACAATGCAGTTGGAAAGAGGAGAGAGAAGCCACCTAATAAATGATGGGATAATTCTGACACCTACTTGATTTCCCTAAGCAAAACTACATTTTATTCTAGTGGATCAGACAAAGCCAGTTAATTAGGAGATTATTTGAGCCTTGATTAGAAGCCTCGCTTTGTGAAAAATACAGAATGCCACTTACATTAAACACAATCGAAAACAAGTGGAACACAACTGCATTACACTTGTGTTGTCAGTTATCTACCTAATTGCCTTATAATTGTAGCTGTTGTCAAATGTATCTCATAATAAAAAATGATTCTTAAAGAGACCCCTCTACACATATACAACTTCCAGTTCATATTATAAGAAAAGGCTTATCAATCATGCCATTTTTTGGCTGTGTGTTGGAGAGAGAAAAACTACTTTAGAACACTACTAAGATTAAATTCTGTTGCTTGTGCCCTTTGATCTAACAAAAATGTGGTAAGGGGTGTGATTTTTCAAAAAATTCCCAAAATGGGAAAATTTAGCAAAATTTAATAGCAAAATATGCTATCCTTTTAATAAATAAATAGCAAATAACCTTTTAATAAATAAATAGCAAAAATGCTAACCTTTTAACATATACATTATGCTCCATATACGGCATTTGTGACTCTCCGGTTAAGCCTGACAGAAGGCTATATCTTGTCCCTTTCTTAACAAAATACATATTTTACCCAGTATTCTGGGGTCATGTTTTGTTAATTGTTTTTTTTTTTCTCTCTCTCTCTCTCATCTCTTGAGATCAAATCCGTACTCACATTTAGATGACTTTTTCCTAGACACATGCACACTCCTTTCTAAAAAAAAAAAAAGTGTACAAGCGTATAGAACAATCACAGTTTAGAGTTTAATATCGAGGATCATAGAAGTAGGTATAACAGCCAGAGAAAATTAACACTAAAATCTCTCTACTACTGCACCTCTAATCACTGTGAAAAGATTTGTAGTCCAACAGGTCATTAAACCCATGGCTATAATAACCTTAAAGAGATTTGAGTTAGTGTCACTGAAAAGAGAGCGAAATCACAAAGCTAATGGAGAAAAGGTCAAGAGAAATCATTTTGATCTCCCTAATTCCCAACAACTTTATACAAGGAAGTTCTATTGCACAGACTTAAAAGGGTGAAAGCATTTGCCTCTTCTTACCTTTGTTTAAAAGACCTGCTTTATTTACTTATTTTTTTTAAATATTTTATTTATTCATTAATGAGAAAGATAGGAGGAGAGAGAGAAAGAACCATACATCACTCTGGTACATGTGCTGCTGGGGATTGAACTTGGGACCTCATGCTTGAGAGTCCAGTGCTTTATCTACTGTGCCAACTCCCAGACCACTTTATTTACTTATTAAGAGAAAGGATTTCGCATTTGAGGGGAGAATAAAGAAGGTAGAGAGCACTATCCGTGTGCTCATGTGGTACTATAGATTGCACTGAGAGATTTAAGCCTGCCAGCTCTGGACCCTACAAACAACGTTCCCCCAGCTCCTTTTATTTTTTTAGTAAGCTCCCTTTATTGAAGGAGGATGATTTATTAATGAGACTACTAAAATGTCTAGTTACTGTTTCTTATTTCTCTGTTAAACAAGATCAGTATACCAAAAGCTACATATACCACATGAATCCTGAAATGTTGATCTTTCTGTTCTTGACAAGTGATACTATGTCCTGCTATTTTCCATATTACTCACTGGGTAAGCCTATTACCTGCAAATGGAGACTCCTACCTGAATTTAGAGTTGGAGAGAAGAAAAGATCTGTTGCGAAGCCAGGTCTAAATCTGCATTTTCACTACTTAGTCCCACATAGGCAGTATGAAGTGGACATATTAATTTGGAATTTAGTGGGGGGAAATGGCATGTGATTGACTAGAAGATTCAAACTCCCAATAGTTTGCTGGAATCTTTACTATTTTATATGATGCAAAACTTAAGTCTTTATAATCCTGTAAAATTGTGGAAATAGGTAACTGCTTTCAATCTCTTTTGAAATTTTCTTTTTGGTCACTTCTATTTTACTCATAAATCTGTTAAACAATCTTCTGAAATCTATTTCTTCCTTTGTTCATCCTACCATTACATATCTACCAAATCTTGTCTTTTTAGGCAACACAAAGAATTGCCCTAGTGTAATGCTTATTCTGTAACAAATAGTGTTGTTATCACTCCTATGAGGCTTTCAGTCCTATAAGTGCAAGAAATTAATATTCTGATTTTTTGAGAGAGTCATCACACATAAGCAATTTCACTGCTCTTAGCTGATTTTTCAGAGAGAGAGAGAGAGAGACTTTCAGTTCCATACTGCCTCCCATGTGATACCAGGGCTTAAACCTGGATTGAGCATACAGCCAGGCATGGAGCCAGTGAGCTATCTCTCCAGGTAAAAAGTCACAAACTATTGGTATAAATATGCTATGGATGTAGAGCATGAGAGAGAAGGCACTGGTAACAAAATTTTCTAGTATGCTGAAGATTGGAGAACAGTAGACGGAAATCACAATCTCTAGTTTCAGAGAGTTCAGTCTAATTGCTAACATTTAATGGTTCATCAAAATGACTTTACCAACCATTGGGTGCTATATAACCCACTTTGTGCTTGTGTTTCCCAATACCTGACACTGACCCAGGCTGGAATATGTACTGGCATGGGAGGAAGAATAAGTTAGTTATAGAAAAGGTACAGAGAAGAAATGCAAGCCCCATAGCAGACATCTTGGTACCATCATCAGGGGATCTATTTTTTCATTTCCATTCTTCTTGTTCTTATTTTGAACAAGGACATAGCAAAAATATGAAATACATCCCCCTCATTACTCAAACAACAAAACCAGAAAACATTTTATCATATAACAAAGCACATTTTTACCCTCGTGATAACCAGAGATAAAAGATAATGCAAAGAGTCTGGCAGTAGCGAAGCAGGTTAAGCACAAATGGTGTAAAGCTCAAGGGCAGGCGTAAGGATCCCAGTTCGAGCCCTGGGCTCCCCAACCACAGGGGAGTCACTTCACAAGCAGTGAAGCAGGTCTACAGGTGTCTACCTTTCTCTTCTCCTCTCTGTCTTTTCCTCCTTTCTCCATTTCTCTCTGTCCTATCTAATAATAATAACAACAATAATAATAAAAAGATAATGTAAATGGAAGTGAAACTAGAACAGTAAAAATAGATGTTTATTTTTCAATCAAAATGTATACCTCTGCTGAACTGACTTGTAGAAGAATTACCCCTACCAAAAATTAAAGAAAATACAAAGAAGACGACTTGTAGTGATGAAGTGGCTAGAGCATTTAACGCTGAAACCTGAGATCCTAAGTTAAATTTCTGGCATTAGATGTGCCAGATTGATGCACTTGTTTTCTCTCTCTGTTTCTCTCTGCTTACTGCTTTCTCACATACATACATACATAGACACATATATAAATAAATACATCTTGAAAGGCTAATAGCAGTACATAGCTAAAATTGTTTCAAAACATTACAGGACATTTTAAAAAATAACCTTAAAAATTGAAAGACAGTTTGAGATGTAGCAGTCGAACCAATATAATTCACACACTACTGTTTTATTATGTCAATAAAGAAGAAAACTTTTCAGAGGTTGGCTTTACATTAGCAAACTTGAAGGCAGATGGTCATCATAACTTTATGAACATAATCACTTTATCTTGGCCTGAACTTCCTACAAACATTATATAGCTCATAATACTTTAAAACCTGCTAGCTTGAGTCTAAATTATTTCTTTTTTACATGTTTTTAAAATAAAACCCAGAATGTTCTTTAAAAAAAATTCACCAGTGTGCCATAGTTTGGAGACCATACAACAAATTGGGAAGAAATCTGCTTAGTTTGGGTTTCAGATACTTGGAATGAATATTATAATCTTTACTAATTTAGTTATAATCACAGATATGAATTTTTCAAATAATTCAGAGACAACCACTAAGCTAGATGAATACATGCTATGTTGACAAGTTAGTTTCTTAATGCATTTTATATACTTAGAGTGTCTGTTGCTTGTATAAACTTTTACTATGACACCCCATTTATAATTTTTAAAAATCAGAGTTTGAAAGTACTGATGCTTCTTCTCTAAGATTATCAAAAAAAAAAAAAGGAAAGAAAATCCATTTTGAAATCTATTTCTCAGTTGAATGCATTTGGGAATATAATATAAAATCTCTGAAGATTTCTCATCTACTAAACATAGATAATAATAACTACCTTAAGTGGCAGCATAAAGTAATTTTACAATATTTATTCTCACCTCCTCAAAGCAACACACATCAACCTCATTCACACATTCATCATTTCTCCAAGTTCATTTCTCTCATTTGTGTTTTAGCCCTTATATAGAGGGCACTAATATTGAAAGACATTGGGCCCTGAGACAAAATGACAGATACAAAATCATCCACACTTATTGTCTGAGCTTAGTCTGTAAATTTGAGATGTGAGTTTTTGGCACTGGTAGGGGAATGATTAATTGCTGCTAAGGAATAGTGCTGTTCTTACATGAGTCATCATTTGCCTATGTGAATTATCCTCTTATATTTGTTGAGATAACAGTGTTTAATTAAAACGCTTCAATATCATAAAATCATTCTTCAATAACACATTCTGGATGAAGGGAGGATATATCAGTCAGACAAGTTTCCCCAGGCCTAAAGTTTTAAGTAATCAAGTCAAATAATCAATGGGTTTTATAAGCTCATATGGCTAAATTTATCTGTCACTTAAATAACTTGAGTAGCTAAAAGCTTTTTGTAATTTCCTTATTATGAAATTCAGTTGTTTAAAGAAAAACTATTTTCTAAAATCAACCCAGTGTACTTTGTAAATCACATTTCTGGCATCTCATTCTTACAACTCTATACAAATATTCTCCTTTCTGAGGAAGACTTGTGATTCATAGAATATTCATCAGTATGGCTGGACACTCCAGCAAAAAAAAATTCTGCATGATTAAATAGAATATATTATTCTGTCTCTTTATTTGCATAATAAAGCAGACCTACACTGCGGGTCATCCAGCACTAGTTATAAAAAGGAAACCTTGAAAAAAAAACGGAAAAAAAAGAAAACCAGTAGTGCCTTCAAATTCATTCAATTTTCAAATTAAACTTGTTTTAAAGGAATGAAAAATTTACATGATTATGTAACTGAAAATGAATATTTGAGAGCATGTGGTCTATTTTAATAAGAAACATTGCAGCTATGTGATGTCAAAGCAAATAATTCTATCAACTATAGAGTTCAAGATTGATTTACTATAGTGGCCAATACACCTGTTTTTTTAGATGGAATTCTGTATTAAGATTTTATGGACACAATCTTTACTCACAGCCCCAGCTGAAGTATTAGCAATGAATACTTCTGCTTATATTATTCTGTTTTCTACCCCATTGTCTATTTAGGAATGATTTTTTTAATTTAAGAAAGGATTAATTAACAAAACTATTTAGGAATGATTAAGTTTATTATAGTACTCTCAAAAGAAGTGTATGATGGGAGTCGAGCTGTAGCACAGCAGGTTAAGCGCAGGTGGCGAAAAATGCAAGCACCGGCATAAGGATCCCGATTTCAGCCCTGGCTCCCCACCTGCAGGGGAGTCCCTTCACAAGTGGTGAAGCAGGTCTACAGGTTTCTATCTTTCTCTCTCCCTCTCTGTCTTCCACCTCCTCTCTCCATTTCTCTCTGTCCTATCCAACAACAATAATAGCTACAACAATAAAACAACAAGGGCAACAAAAAGGAATAAATAAATAAATATTTTTTTAAAGTGCATGCCAAGGTTTAACTCATATAAAAAGTCAAAAACAGATAATCAAAATATTACAATATTGATATTAGAAATAACAATAGTCTTAATGTATTATGCCAAAGTAAAAGACTCTGGGGTGGGTGGGGAAGGGTTCAGGTCCAAGATGGCAGAGGAGGACCTAGTGGGGGTTGTATTGTTATGTGGAAAATTGGGAAATGTTATGCATGTACAAACTATTGTATTTACTGTCAACTGTAAAACATTAATCTCCCAATAAAGAAATTAAAATAAATGTATTTAAAAAAGAAATAATGATCCAAATTGGATTCCCATTTTGCTCATAACTAACCATTAAGTTCATCATATGTAAAATATTACTCAGAGACTCTGTAACAGTATTAGAATTGAAATTAATTCTATATGCAATACTTGTACACAATAAAATATATACTGAATGTAAGATATATTCCCTTATCATAATGTTTCTATACGTGAAAGTAGGTATTATACGTGAAAGTAGGTATTTACAGTTTGGAAGCAAATATATATGTACATTTAGAGAGTGAGACAGACAGACCAGACAAAGGAAGAGAGAGCTAGAAGAAAAGACAGAGAGAGTAAAAAAAAAAAAAAAAAAAAGACTACAATACATGGCAAAGCAGCATACCATCTGAGTGAGCTATTTCACCTGTCCTAAATAATGTATTCTTCAAGGTTTCAGTTTTATCTCATCATATGGAAGAGATTGAATGGCTAGAAGGCTACATAATGGATCCAGGAGACTCCTAAAATATAATTTAATTCAGGACAAAAATAGAATTAAGGAGTAATAAGTTGGCCCAAGCATAATAGAATCATGTTGAAGAAGATTGGTCTTGAATAGTGTCTAGAAAACTTCCAATATAGTTTTCAGGAATTTATAGCTAACTGTTAAGTAGATGGGTTCGAATTTTTTAAATCAATAAAAATAAAAGAAATGCATTGCTAAATTCTGTGAAAACATTGAGTGAGGTAGTTCTACATTGTTAGATGTGACAAAATAAAAGTAAGAGAGTAATGGATCATTCTTTTAATCATATTAGATATGTAGAACATGGGTGTCAGTATGAGCAAAGGTATAAATAAAAAAAGAGATAAGATACTATATCATCAAGTTTGTGATGGCTTCAGTAAAAGATAATGGAACAAAAAAGAAACAAGCAATAAATAAAAATAAGCATGATGGAGCCAGGTAGTGGTGCAACTGGACAGACGCATATGTTACCATACTCAAGAACCTGTATTGAAGCCCCTGCTTTCCACCTGCAGGAGGAAGTTTTATGAGCAGTGAAGCAAGTACTGCATGTGTCCCTCTATCCCCACCCCTCAAAAAAATGCTCTCTGTCCTATCAAGTAAAGGGGGAAACCTGGGGTCCTCTCCCCAAGGACCTTCCATATGACCCAATAATTCCTCTCCTGGGGTTATACCCCAAGGACTCCATAACACCCAACCAAAAAGAGGTGTGTACTCCTATGTTCATAGCAGCAAAATTCATAATAGCTAAAGCCTGGACGCAACCCAGGTGCCCAACAACAGATGAGTGGCTGAGAAAGCTGTGGTATATATACACAATGGAATACTATGCAGCTATCAAGAACAATGAACCCACCTTCTCTGACCCATCTTGGACAGAGCTAGAAGGAATTATGTTAAGTGAGCTAAGTCAGAAAGATAAAGATGAGTATGGGATGATCCCACTCATCAATAGAAGTTGAGTAAGAAGATCTGAAAGGGAAACTAAAAGCAGGACCTGACCAAATTGTTAAGTAGGGCACCAAAGTAAAAACCCTGTGGTGAGGGGTAGACATGCAGCTTCCTGGGCCAGTGGGGGGGTGGGAGTGGGTGGGAGGGATGGGTCCCAGTCTTTTGGTGGTGGGAATGGTGTTTATGTACACTCCTAGCAAAATGTAGACATATAAATCACTAGTTAATTAATATGAGAGGGGGAAAATCAATTGTATGTCTCAAAGTTTTTCAAAACACAAACTGAATCTTTTTAATATATAGGCTGTGTATTTGATATGCGGACTCTCTCAAAAGCCTAGACCAAGTAGATCAGAAGCATCCAATAGCACAGATATACAAGATACTGGGTACTGTATAGCAAACCATAACAAAAGGACTTTTCATAGTTAACCCAATTACCAAATAATGTGATGATAACATTAACTATCGATTGTCTTTTTGAACCCTAAGACAGCAGGAACCTCACATCTCCACTATAGAGCCCCTACTTCCCCCAGTCCTGGAACCCTTGGATAGGGCCCACTTTCCTATATGCCTCTCCCAATCCATATCAAATAATATTGCATCTGCCGATCATATGTCATTTTTATATGTGATAATATATGTATAGCACCTGGTACAAAGTAAGCATTCATTAAGGAATAACTATTATATTCAGTAAAATATTATATTCTTTACATCAATGTATTTTTTATTCTCTAATAACTTAGTTTTACATGTTAATCATGTCTTCCTGAATTATCTCTAGCTGTTTATAGGGAAAGAAAAATAATATTTGCTTATTACTTTTATGCTGCATATTTTTGATACATATTACTTAATACCAAATAGTATGTTGCAGATATAAACTCAATACATATCTAATTATGTATTAATAAAACCAGTGGTAGCTGTGGACCACATTAAGAGCTAAGTTATCATTATGCATAGATAACTCTGAGTCTCAAAAATCTTTTGATTTGGTAGCTCTAAAACCATAGGTTTTTATTTTTTACTGTGTGTATGATGTCTTCAGGAGCTCACACATGTATGTAGTTTTACTGTTCCTTGATCAACTTTTTCATTCAGACTGAGAGACAGAGACAAAGACAAAAAGAAGAGTGAGAGAGAATCATCACAGCATAGGTGTTTCCTCCAGTACTTTTCATACTCCCATGTGGTGCTGGGATTTGAATGTGGACGAAAATATAGCAAAGCATAAACCCAATCCAATGAAATCACTCCTGTCCTGTAGAGTTTAATTTATTGTGAATCCTATTAATTACACAGACATTCTTAAGAAAATAACTCATTTCTTTTCCATCGAAGTTAAAACAAGTGTGAATAAGCAAAATAATATTTAACCTCTTGTGAAATATTGACTAGAAAAACTATTATATTTAGCTAAGGGGTTTGAAATTAAGCCCCGTGTAGAAATAAGAGAAAATATATTAACCTGTTTAAGTATTCTTTTGGTAGAAGAATAAAATTGATTTTTTTTATCAGAAGTATTCTTCAAATTTGATGTCATTAAATTGCTTTCCCAAAGTAAATGTTTGGTGCAGGGGCCTAGACATTTCTATTTCCCTTTAACTCATCTCCAAAAAGATACTTGAAGCATATATTTGAATGAGTCTGAAGCACCAGCCTAAGGGAAAGAAACTAAAGGCTATCTGCTTGGTGAGCAGTCTACTTCATTTCATGCTTTGTTCTAGTGGGCAATGGACTTTATTCAATCACTGAAGAACAGTAGCTAATTTTCCTTTCTAGTCCACAGGGCACACTTTGTATTAAATGAAAACAGCTAAACTGGCATATAGAAAGCATTCAATAAATGGCAGGTAACATCTTATCTAACCTTTGGATCAGTCCTATTGAATAAAGCTTTATTATTTTCATTTTGCAGATAATGGAATGCACTTTCAGGTACATTGTATAAATTTGACAGCCAACAGGCCTGGATTTGAATCAGGACTTTGTCATTACCTAACTCCACACTGTTGAACAAAATCTATTCTTTTTGCACTACGCTACACAAATAAATATTTTCTCTTCTAAGAGGCAATTAGACTTTCTAACTCTATAACCTCATCTTTCCTTTGTATCATAGAGTGGACATAATTCAGTACTGAACACTAAAGATTCACTGCTGTCATATCATTGCTCTAACATGGTTAATGCCAAGGGAATTTAGAGCTTATTGTTCTTTTCATGCAAAGCTTAATCTGGGCTTGGGAAGTGTGCCAGTTTTCAAGTCATTTGTCTTTCTAAGGAAATTTCACTTGATAATTCCTAAAAAAAAATTCAAAAAAGCTATCATTACAAGGCACCTTGGGTAGATCAGAGCCAAATACCATAGAAACTTTTTTCTAATCTTTTCAGATCATCAAGCTAAATAATGAATCTAAAGTTTCCTGATGCCTTTCCTGCCATGAATTTTAAATTATACGTGGTCTCCCTTTCCTGCCATGAATTTTAAATTATATGTGGTCTCCCTTGGGTACCATTCAAAAGAGTTTTAATGACAGAGTTAAAAATATTGAAAGAAGCTAAATGAGATTCTTTTATTAAATATACATAACTCTATATGTACTAACTTTACTTCATTGAAATGAAAAGGAAGGAGCAAATTTCTATGTTAATATTCTCTCCTTGTTTGACTTTCTATACAAATGCCAATAATTCTGAGGTTTTGAAAGATGGATCTTTATAATTACCACAAATTTCATTAGCTAAAAATCCAGCATTAGAAAGTAAAAATTATATTTTAATGAACAATTCTTTGGATGGATGTCATGAATTGGTATCAGGAGGATATAATCATGACTTAAAAATCAAGCAGACTAAATGAGTTCTGGAAAAGACTAGATAGAATAAAGATTAAAATAACTTCAAAGACAGGTCCATTTTGAACCATTTTTTTCCTGACCTCTTGAGCAAAAATTAAGTTAGAAAGAAAGAAAGAATAAAACTTACATTTAAAAATGTTACTTGTGTTTTAATGCTTTATATTTGACTGGGGTAATTTTGGTTGACAATTTTTATAGTTGTGATTTAACACAGCAAATTAAAGCTTTGGGCAGCAAATAAATAGATTCATAGTGATTGGAGCTGAAATTCAATAGTGTTCTACAGGATATTATCCAAACTCTGCCTTGTCAGACTTCATGAATGCAGCACCATCTCAAGAGAGGTTAATGACTAAGATAAATTTAGGATATGAGATTTCCAATGCAATATGAGAAGTGATCTTCTACAGATGATGATAGAAATAATAGCAAGTAATATTGCTATCATAGCCAAATGCACAGAGCAGATTTCTTTGCCATGCACTCTGCTGAACACACCTTATAAATAAAACATGTTTACTTAAAGAGATAATTTAGCAAGGGGATTTAAGAGTCAAGAAGTAAGGAGAACTTGAAATCCTACTTTATTTCTATTAAATATTGTGTACTGGATTGTAATAACATCAGATAAATTCAATTTGAAAATGTGTTTATATTAAAAAAACTTTTAAAAACACAGTGTATAGAGATAATAAGGAATAAACTTGTATGCCTGTAACTTATACAATATTATATTATATACAATATATAATATTATATACCAGTATTATATTATATACCAATGTTAGCCCAATAAATACCAATAATACTACTTTTTGTCACTTCTTTTCTTTCTAATGACCTTTTTTATTTTATTTTATTTTATTTATTTAAGAAAGGAGACATTAACAAAACCATAGAATAAGAGGGGTACAATTCCACACAATTCCCATAACCGTATCTCCACATCCCACCCCCTCCCCTGATAGCCTTCCCATTCTCTATCTCTCTGGGAGTATGGATCCAGGATGGTTGTGGGTTGCAGAGCGTGGAAGGTCTGGCTTCTGTAATTGCTTCCCCATTGAACATGGGCATTGACTGGTCGATCCATACTCCCAGTCTGTCTCTCTCTTTCCCTAGTAGGGTGGGGCTCTGAGGAAGTGGCGCTCCAGTACACACTGATGGGGTCGTCTGTCCAGGGAAGTCTGGTCAGCATCTGGAACCTGGTGGCTGAAAAGAGAGTTAACATACAAAGCCAAACAAATTGTTGAACAATCATGGACCTAAAGACGGTAATAGTGCAGATGAGGTGTTGGGGGTATTCCCTGCATGCTCTTGTGTACTTCTGCTTTCAGGTATATATTTTTCCCCTAGTTTATGGGCACATGTGAACCTATGCTCTATCTCAGGGGACCTGGACTATATCTAGGTTTGGGGACTTTACTGGGGAGTGGAACACCTGGAATGGAATTAGAGAATACTATGAAAGGAAAGGTCTCACCTGAGTGATGAAGCTGAAGGGTTGTCATTCCACACCTGAAGTCTCTGGTCACAGTCTGAAGTGAAGCATGATGGGGTGGCACTCGTTGTGTTGATTAGGTTGCGATCCGCAGATGCAATATTTTGATTTGAATTGAGAGCAGCATGCAGAAAAGTGGGCCCCACTCTAAGGTTCCAGGACTGGGGGAAATATAGGCTCTATAGTGGAAATGTGAGGTTCCTGTTGTCTTTGTCTTAGGGTTCAAGAAGACAATGGATAGTTATTGTTATCATCACATTATTTGGTGATAGGGTTAACTTTGGAAAGTCCCTTTGACATGGTTTGGGGTATAGTACCCAGCATCTTGTATATAGCTGTGTTGTCGGTTGCTTCTGTTCTCCCTGGTCTAGGCTTTTGAGAGAGAACATATCAAAGACAGCCTATGTATTAAAAAGACTCAGTCTGTGTTTTAAGAAGTTCTAGACATATCATCAGTTTTTCGCCTCTCATATTAATTAAATAGTGGTTTATATAATGTTTACACTTAATAGGATTGTACATAAATGCCACTCCCACCTCCAAAAGACTGTGTCCCATCCCCATCACCCACTCCCGCCCCCCCACCCTCCACTGTCCTGGGAAGCCCAATGGCCACTCTCCCCTTCACCACTGTGTTTTTACATTGGTGCCCTGCTTTCGATTTAATCAGATCCTGCTTTTAGTTTCCCTTTCTGTTCTTCTTTCTCAACTTCTGTTGATGAGTGGGGACATCCCATACTCACCTTTATCTTTCTGACTTAGCTGATATACACAATGGAATACTATGCAGCTATTAAGAACAATGAACCCACCTTATCTGACCCATCTTGGACAGAGCTAGAAGGAATTATGTTAATATTACTTTTAAAAAAGTGTAGACCAGTAGTCTTAACAATAAGAGAAAAGAAAAAGACCACCTTTATCTACTAGTGGTAATTATTGTTTGAATATTTTATTTTAGAAGGTATCACTTGTAAGGATTTTTTATTCCTGTAATGACCTAATAGCTTTGTACTTGTAATATATTATAGTGAACTTATATTATCTTTATAGTGCAGGAACTATAATTCATTCTAGGTAGGGGCCAGTATTTCTCAGTTTATACCTACGGCCATTTATAACCCCCGTACCTTTTGTTTAAATATATGACCATTTCTATAATTTCATTCTGAAATATCTCTATCACCTCTTACTCTTATTTTACACACCAAGTTAGGAAAGGAGAGTCTTTTTAGTTCAGTCTGGTCACTCAAAATTCTGTTGCAGTGACATAGTAAATAACTTCAAAAATTAACCACCCTGAATTATTGCAGCTGTCTTGCCCCTTATGTCGACTTCACTTAATGCTTTTCAGAGTAATTAATCAATTTGGCTAGCAAGAGAAAGGAAGGAGAGGAGAAGAGACTGTCACTCAATGCTGGCATATTTGGTGCTCAATTTGAACTTGGGGCCTGCCTCAAACCTGTTTGTCTTGTGTTCAACTGCTAAGCTATCTCCCTTGTCTCTGCAAATATTATGTAATTTGGTTCTGTGAGTATGTGTGTGAGTGTGTATGCTAATACATACAAAAATGCTTAAAATAATTAAGGAATATATTAGTATTTATAAAAGAGAGTAAGGAAAATGCATTAGCAGGGGTCCCTTTGCCCACAGGATTCACTGCCTTCCTCTATTGCTCTACATATCGAATTACAAAATAATAGTGCTGTTAGTTGAGTTGGTTCAAATGCAGTCTCTCCTGCCACAACAGTCTTTGCATATACTGATTCTTTGTACTTTTAATTTCTGTTTACTGGGGAATAACCTAGTTTTCAGGTTGTAGGTAAAATGATACCTCAAGTACAGAAATTCATTAACATGCTATAATCAATGCTATCCTTGAGTTTTCAGAAAAGTCATGACACATTTTTTTTTTGCATAAAAAAACACATCACTGTGGTCTGGGCAGTAGTGCAGTGGATAAAGGGTTGGACTCTCAAGCATGAAGTCCTGGGTTCAATCCCTGGCAGAACATGTGCCAAAGTGATGTCTGGTTCTTTCTCTCCTCTTATCCCTCATTAATAAATAAAACTTTCTTTAAAAAAAGAAAGAAAAACACATTACTATTCTTTATTAGAGCTTTGCATTTTGAATATATTCAATGACTATTACTGAATTATATGTGCTTGAACTGAAATTTAAGGCCAATATGAAATTGTGTTCCAAGACTCCATTTAAAATAGTTCCTATAAATAAGATAAATTCACTTGCTGAATCTTCATATTTTTTTGTCTCATGCAAAAATATTATAATCAGAATATCTAGGTTTTTCTTTCAGTTCTGCTGTAAAATAAATGGGAAATCCTGCACACCTTATTTATCCTCTCTTGTTTTCTCATCTATTAAATAGAATTTTTAGTAACAGCACATTAAACATTGTTAATATCTTAAAAAACATATCTTGCAGTATTATTGGAAGGAATAAATATTTCTGTATCTATAAAACTCATGAAACTGTGCCTAACCAGTATATAGTTTGTACTTTATCTTTTCTTAATTTTTATTTACTTGATAGAGACCGTCAGAAATCAAGAGGAAAGGGGATATAGAAAAGGAAAGAGGCAAAAAGACACCTGTAGCACTACTTCACCATTCATGAAACTTCCTTAAACCTGGGTCCTTGTGCATTATAATATGTGCCCACAACCAAGAGCACCACCATCTGGCCCCTTCTGTATGTACTTTACAAGCATTAACTGTATTATTCTTGGGCAGATAAGATATTTCAAACTGATATCAACAGTTTGAGTCTATCCTGTAATGATGTTGTATTCAACCTAACTCTATGGTGTATATATTATTTTAATATACATTGTTAACATTTAAAAGACAGTTTTCAAGGGATTCAGATCACTTGAAAAATAATGGAAGAATTTATTAACTCTGAAATCTTTGGATCCAAAATGAAATAACTCAAGTCATTTAGACAGGAGCCTCTTTAGACAGAGAATGGGATCTGTGATATTGTAGTCACAACAGTCACTGACAGCCTCCTTGACCAGGAGCCTGTCACATCTAATTACTTACATCATAATTCACCTGAAGCATTCATCTAAGTCATCCATGTAGGGACTGTACTTAAAATACAGAGATTTTTGAAATACTAATATTTTATGAGAATATGGCTATTTATCACCTTTACCAAATTATAGAGTCTGATGTTCAAAGTCACTACATTATAGCAACAACTACGACTGTGGTGACTATTATTTATTTATTTATTTATCACCAGAGCACCACACAACTCAGGTTCATTGTGGTTTTGGAATTTAAACTTGGGACTTTGGAGTCTCAGGCATAAAAGGCTTTTGCATCAAGATCATTGAAGGTGTCAGCAAGAAAACCTGTGATTGTCTAGTTCCAAATTCAATACTATTTTAGTAGATTGACCTACTTTCTCCTTGTTAGTTTGTCTGGCTTCTTTTACACATGATTTATCCATATATTGAATACTGAGAGAGCATGACTATTTTTTCGGACATGTGAAAAATTAAAACATAAGCGTACTTCAAAGGAAGAAAGTGACAAGAGATGAGTAAGAAATGTTTTGGGACAAATGCAGATATTATTTCTCTGTTAGAAATATTACTTGGATGAGACTTTTCCTTTCTCATAAGACTCTTTAATTCCATTTCAGGTGGTCCACTTCCTAACAAAGCCTCAAAACCTAGATATAGACCAGGGACCATGAGATAGGGCAGATGTACACATATATCCACAAATTAGGGCAAAATATATACCTAAAAGCAAAAGTTTGCAGTGAGTCAATAAATGAAGCAAGCAAGTAGAAAGACCTAAAAAGACACCTTAAAGTACCTAATTAAATAGTTTCTACTTAGACCTAGATACCCTCCTCACCTACTTCCTATTACACTTACCTCAGTCACTCCAAAGCTAACCTTATCAAAGTAAGGACTACAAAATCTGAATAAGGGCAACAGCCTGGCATACTTTAATGATGACTCTTTAGTCACTATCAGGCCACCCCATCAGCTGGGGCCCTAGTTGTGAAGTCCTGGGATTCCCACACAGACACAATGAGCCTAGACCTTGAATAGATCCTCTCTCCAGTATCACTGGTCATCTCCATCAGTGACTAGTAATAATAATGTAATAGTAATAATGGACCCCTTTGGGGGCCCCCATAGGACCTTGCCCTCAATGTGGAACAACAATGGTAGAGAATGTTCCATCCTCTGAAGAGGGGTTGGATAACATACTCTATCTACCACCTGAGGAAGATGGGTCCTGAAATTGGTGCAACTAGGAATGTTCCTACTCGTGATCACAGAATGTAAGTTCCACTTACAGGGAGGTAGAGGTTGCACAGGCTCCTAAGCTATAAATGGGCCCCAGATCAAATCGATGAGGTTTACAGTCAACAATATTTATATACTTTTCCTATATTTTGAAGCTACTCTCTTCCCTGATTCAACTTTCTAGCCCTTTTTCAAGCCATGACATCATCTCCCCAGACAATAACTTGGTTCCACATACATATCAGATGCCAGGCTCAGGCAAAAACTAATAAAGTCATGGGGACTTTGGAATATACCTAGTATAGATCTACTAGCTATTTCCAAAAATGGAAACCCCAAATATTCTTCTGCAATATTCCAGCCTTTAGGTTCATGATTAGTCAACAATTTGTATGGCTTTATATGTTAACTCTTTTTCAGCCACCAGGTTCCAGATGCTACTGTGATGCCAATCGGACTTCCCTGGGCAGACGACCCCATCAATGTGTCCTGGAGTTCTGCTTCCCCAGAGCCCTGCCCCACTGGAGAAATAGACAGACTGGGAGTATGGATCAACCTGTCAGTGCCCACATTCAGTGGGGAAACAATTACAGAAGCCAGACCTCTACCTTCTGCACCTCACAATGATCTTGTGTCCATAATCCCAGAAGGATAAAAAACAGGAAACCTTTCTAGGGAGGGCATGGGATATGGAGTTCTGGTTGTGGGAATTGTGTGGAATTGTACAACTCTTATCCTTTGGTCTTGTCAATATTTCCATTTTATAAATAAATGAAAAAAGAAATATTATGAAAAATAGCTCAGAAAAAAATTTTGCCAGCATTTTATACTAGTACCACCTTCAACGGAATTATCTGAAGTGAGAAAAAAAGGCTTTAAAAATATTTTTTTCCAAATGATCTATTCTAGATATTAAACGTCCTCTGCTGTAAGCAAAACAAAGTTTTCTCTGAAACATTTCTTTTTCATATCTTCTAAAACAAAAAACAAACAAACAAATAAAATAATAATAAAGGGAAAACAGATCATATGTTGCCCTAATTATAACCAGTTATCAATAATATGTGTAGTGGATTAATTAATACTTGTTCCAAGAGACAGTATTAAATAACAGTGACCTAGAGAATGGTTAGGAGGAAAAACAAATTGAAATGTTTCAAGGAAATAACATAGAGACTAACTCTTTCAAGCCCCAGAATAACTAAACCCAGAGAGTGCATGAGCTCTTAAGGATTGATAAGTCTTCTACCAAAGCAGTCACTGAATATATTCATTGGAATTATTTGTAAATAAATGAGTTATTGTTTCATAAAAGAGGCAAACATATATCTTATAATACTTTTTACTTATTCTTTTTTATTTTTCTTAAATTTTATTATCATTATTTATTTATTGAATGGAGACCACCAGAAATCAAGAGGGAAGGGAGGATACAGACAGAGAGAGAGAGACTTGCAACCCTGCATTACCACTTGCAAATCTTCCACCCTGCAGGTGTGGACCAGGGGCTTGAAACTGGGTCGTTGAGTATTGTAACATGTGCACTCAACCAGGTGTGCCACCACCTGCTCTGCTTACATAATCATTGTTTTGCCTGAAATATCCCCACCACGTTATCCCCTCAGGGTATTGCTAATTCAGTTAAAACCATCACAACAGTTGCTAAGGACACTTTCACCTTCCCAGCATGCCTTTTGCCTCTCTCCTCCCCCTTTCCTAGCCATTTCACTTTCCAACTTGCCAGTTCTGGTTTTTACCTTATAAAACCAGCTGCTATTCCAGTTTCGCTCTTTTTTCTCTTCCGCATCCCGACCCGGAGAAGACCTGGAGAAGGGGTGGTGGGCATAGTGGGAGGCGGCCATTTTGCTAGCTCCATGTGGCCTAAACCACTTTGCTCACCCCCAACTCTGGGGCATCCACATGAATAAAGATTTGCATTCCCGCTCCACCATGAGTTCCTGGTCTCTTCTCTCTCCCCCATGACGCAACCCAACAACCACCTGGCCCCCTTTTTATTTATTCTAATTCCCATGCTGCCATACACCAAATGGGGATTGATTTTTTTTTTTTTTTGCCTCCAGGATTATTGATGGGCTCGGTGCCCGCACTATGAATCCTCTGCTCCTAGAGGCTATTTTTCCCATTTTGTTGCCCTTGTTGTTGTCGTTATTATTGTTGTTACCATTGATATTGTTGTTGCTGGATAGGACAGAGAGAAATGGAGAGAGGAGGGGAAACAATGAGGAGGAAAAGAAAGATAGACACCTGAAGACCTGCATCACCACCTGTAAAGTGACCCCCCCTGTAGGTGAGGATCCAGGGGCTCAAACCAGGGTCCTTACCATGGTCCTTGTGCATTGTGGCCATGTGCACTTAACCTGCTGCGCTACCACCCGAACCCCCAGGGGGAGAGTTTTTTTTAATTTTTTTATTTATAAAATGGAAACATTGACTAAACCATAGGATAAGAGGAGTACAACTTCACACAATTCCCACCACCAGAACTCTTTGCCATGTGCACTTAACCCACTGTGCTACCACCCGACTCCCTTCTGCCCAACCACCAGAACTCTGTATCCCATCCCCTCCCCTGATAGCTTTCCTATTCTTTAACCTTCTGGGAGTATGGACCCAAGGTCATTGTGGGATGCATAAGCTTGAAGGTCTGGCTTCTGTAATTGCTTCCCCACTGTATATGGGTATTGAGGGGGAGAGATTTTAATGCACAATATACAGAGGAAGAATACCTTGATCTCCATTTACATTATAATGAGACTTGATAAGCATAAGCAAATTAAAAAAAATTCCCTGAATCTAGGTGCTATTAGTTTTCACCTTGCTTTTACCCAAATTTTACTAACATGTTCTATAGTAATTGAAAATGTCATCAAATTAATTCCTCTCTACTATAGTGTAACATCAGTAATTGCTGTAAATAAGGGATAATCATATCTAACTTTTAGCAGTAAACTGTTACTATGCTGTTTTTAATCAATATGTACAAATGAATTTATCATTTATACAGCACCCACTCCCTTGAATATGTCAACACATCAATCAGGCTTTCTTATTTATACAGATTCTCAATCATCTTTCCATGAGCAAATAGTCACATTCTTAGGGAAGCACACATCCTAATATATTCATGCTATTATTGTTCCTTGGAAAAGAGCCAAAGCCTCAATAAAGCAGTGATTGGAAATGCACAAAGTATTTTAATATCCTAATTATTTTGATTTAACTTCCTCTAATAGTTTAAATTGATACTGAATTTATTTAGAACCCATTAGAGATTTTTTCCAAGAGATCATAAAAACAGACTAACTTAATCTCAAGACAAAATTAATTATTCATGCTTTAGATTGCTGATATACTTTTCCAAAAACCTTTCTCTGCCTTCTACATTCTGGCTTTTATTTCAATTTATTTTCCACTTTAGGCAAGTAATTACTGGCAATGTAAATGTCATTCTGAAGAGTAGTCAGGACTTCTACTCACTGATTTAAACACAGATATTGAGCATTATAAGAACAAAATTGGTTGGTATCATCAATTCACTATCACCATCACAGACCACATCCTTCTGAAGCTAAGCTGTCACAGTCAAAAAGAATAAGCCATAACTATCACTCTTGCATTAATAACAGGAGAATCAATCATTGAGTTTACTCACCAACACTATACAAAACTCAAACATGTATTGTTAGTAAACACAGTGCCCTTCAGTATAAGTTAACTTTCATTTTGTGGCCATTTTGCTAATTTCAAATGATCATTTCCAAGAGGAATACTAATATATTCAATTTTAAAGTATTTACTTATTTATTTATTTATAAGCAACAGAGAGAAGAGAGAATCAGACCATCATTTTGGTACATGTGTTTCCAGGGATCAAACTCAGGCCTTCATGCTTGAGTGTTAAACACATTATTAACCACCCAGACCACAACATACTCAATTTTTTTTTAGTAAGCAAACATGACTATGCAAGACTTTCAGATTCTTCTTTTCTCCAACCTGTGTACATTTAGATAACAGTAGCTCAAATCATCAAAAACTTGTTAACACCAAAAGTAACCTCCATATGCATTAATTCACTTTAATTTTCATATTAAATTTACTAGTATTTCCACTTTACAAAAAAAAATCTAAAAAAATCAGAAATATGAAGCAACTTTTCCCATATTCTACAAGTAGTAAATACTAAGTCCAGGTTTGTTTACTTTCTAACACATTAATCTTAGCAATTAACATGACTGTCATTACTATCTCTCTGCTTTATACTCACATATTTAATTATCCAGTCAATGTATGAAACAGGATTATCTTTGCATATGACCCACATGTGTGGTACTACTTATGAACATACTGAAAAGGTTAAACTATAATCACAGTGTTCAAGATATGCCTAATTTGAGTGTTTTCTAGATACATATCATGGGGATATGAGAAATTGTACCCACATGTCAACACATGTACTCTAATCCCTTAACCCCACACTTCAATATAGTAAAAGGGAGAAAGAGAAAGAGAGAGCGAGAGTGAGAAAAGAAAGACAGGGTGAAAGAAGGTAGTAGCACACCTGGTTGAGCACACACATCACAATGCATGAGGACCCGGGTTTGGATTCAAACACCCAGTCCCCACCTATACGAGGGAAACCTCATGAATGATCATGCAGTGTTGCAGGTTATCTCTATCTTCCCTTCCCTCTCAACTTCTCTCAGTCTCTATTAAAAATAAAATATAGTTAAAATTACTTTAGAAAAAGAGATAGATGACAAACATTTTTATTGTGCAGAATGACAGAGGTAATTTTGAAGAGCATTTATTTTTCCACAAAATAAGACATCTTCAATCTGACTTCCCTGGGAAGACAACCTCACCATGTGTCCTGGAGTACCGCCTCCCCTAGTACTGCCTAGTGGAGTACTGTCCCACTAGGGAAAGAGAGGTTGGGAGTATGGGTCAACCTGCCATCGCCCAAGTTCAGTGGAGAAAAAATTACAGAAGCCAGACCTTCCACTTTCTGCACCCTATAATGACCCTGGGTCCATACTCCCAGAGGGATAAAGAATAGGGAAGTTATCTATAAAGGGAGTGGATTGGATATGGAGTTCTGGAGGTAGGAACTGTTTGGAATTGTACCCCTCTTATCCTATAGTCTTGTCAATATTTCCATTTTATAATTACAACTTTTAAAAAAATAAGACAAATGAAATAGTGTAAATAGAAGAAAGTAAATAAAAACAAATACCATTTAGTTTGACCAGAAAGGTGCTAGAATGCTTTTAGTTTACGTTAGTTACATTGGCACAGTCTTTGAGTCTCTGTCTTTTTTTTCTCATTGGCAAAGAAAGGATTAGCTTACTTTTCAAATTAAAAATAATACATATTAAAATAACTTAGACAAAAAATTAAGCATTATTCCAATGTAAGATGAAATTGTCTTTAGTTTTAGCTATGTGACTCTTTCATCTGTTGTCTGTTCTATAGTACAAAGGTTGCTTTCTACAAGCTATAAAGTTATTTTGCATTGTTGGCTTTTAAAGAAAAGCTTCTACACTGAAGGAAAAAATGTAAATTTTCTTCTGTTGTTTTTGTTTGCTTGTTGTTTTTTCTTTCTCTTTAGGTTGACGTTTTTGGGTAGAGAGAAACTGAGCAGTAATTTTACTCAGAGTCCAGAACAGATGAAATTATGGAATAAATAGCTGACAAGATTACTCAATCAGCTTGTCTTTACTTCGTTCTACTTGAAGTGGAAAATGGAAAGCAACTCCCTTAGTCATCTGTCTGGATATAGGACATGATGTATTGCTTTGTTTTCAGTTCACAGAATTCCAGACAATCTCCCTAGAGGGTCTTGCTATAAAGTATCTTAATGGGCCAGTGTGTGATTTCTATAAGTGTGATTTGGTTATCAGTTACAAACTTTCTAAAGCATTACAGTCTCTGTGTTTTCTTCTTATCCCCACCAGTGTGTAGTTCTTGACTTTCTTTTTTATTTTGTTGATCACTGTATTGAGGAAATGTTGATTTACAAGATTTATGTTGTCAGAGGTATACAGTTTACCTGTCACCATGACACCTGTTAGCACACTACACTTTTCACCACCTTGTCCTCTTTTTCCATCATAGATTACTAGGTCTTCTGGATCATTCCCATTTCCACACATTAGAATCTAGAGCTACAATAATAGGCCATTTATAATTACATATCAGCCTGTATTTCCCTTCCTTAGAAGGAATCACAACTGAAATACATCAGAAGGAGATGGATGAATACTGGATGATCTCATTCATAGATTAACCCTTTCTTTCCACCTAATCTACTCAAAACAGTTTCTGATCTACTGTATCTCTTATACATATTTCTTTTTTTCCAAATATTTATTTCCTTTTGTTGCCCTTATTGTTTTATTATTGTAGTAACATTACTATTGTTGTTGTCGTTGTTAGATAGGACAGAGAGAAATGGAGACAGGAGGGGAAGACAGAGAGGGGGAAAGATAAGACACCTGCAGACCTGCTTCACCGCCTGTGAAGCAACTCCCCTGCAGGTGGGGAGCTGGGGCCTTGAACCAGGATCATTACAACAGTCCTTGCACTTTGTGCCACATGCGCTTAACCTGCTGCGCTACTGCCCGACTCCCTACATATTTCTTTGTCAGAGTTTGTGATTAAAATTTCCAAAATTGACTTCCAGTTCTAATATTTTACAACTGTAATTTTGGGCTAGTTTCTTAGAAGCAACCAAAATTTAGTACTCTTACCTTTTAAAAAGGAAAACATATAGTCCAGCAGGAGAGTTTAAATCTGTTAATAAATGCAAGTATGTTTAGCTCAGTATTTGGTACATAATAAGTGAGTGAGAAATGGAAACTAGTATTGCAATTTGTAATATCTAAAAGTCTAGTAAACTCTTCCACTATGTGGAAATTATGTAGCACTTTTTGCCTGTGCCACTCATTTGGTAGTTAGCATTAACTTTTTCTTATTTTTGACAACGACTCTTGTAGACTCTCTTCAGGTGTGGCATTCTAATTCAATTTTGAGGATAAGGAGATATGAGTTGTTTAGTTCTACATCCTCCATAGCATCTACTAGAGTACAATGATGTAAAAGATGCCCAGTAATGTTTTTTATATGAGTAAGTTAGGATTCTTGCTTGGTGCTAGGATGTGACTTCTGCTTATGCTTCTTCTGAATATTTCACTTAAGTTTTTCTGGCTCCCACAGAGTTTGGCATTTGCATTTTCACCAAGCACATGGAAAACTCCTCTACTGTTTTCATTCGACATGATATCAAGTGTATGACTCTCTTTCTCCACTGTGACCCATTAAGAAAGGACAAGACTCACTTGAGGTTCTGAAAGCAGACCCCTAGGCCCAGAAGTAGAACAGGAGTCATGATGTTCGGTTGATTGACAGGAAAGCACATAAAAATTTCAAGAGTGAGTTTGAAGTCAAGTGAATAAAATACATGCTCACCAAACACTGAATATATTTATTTTTCAAGAGGGGATAAAGTAGGATCTTTTCTAGAACACAAGCTCCATTCCAAATAAATGAGACAAAAGAACAGCACAGAAAAACTGTGGACAAAGGGTGAAAACGTAAGGAACTAGAATTCCAGCCAGTCACTATTCCATGAGAGTTCCAGTAGTAATTTCTTTGTTTCTAAAACTCAGCTTCTCTTGTGCAAAGGAAAGTAAATCTGATGCTTCATCAAAATCTTTCATATATAAATATATCAAAACATATATGCATCTATATGTACATATGGTATAATGCAAATAGTGTTGTTTAGCATAACAAACAAAATAGAATGAAGACTAGAGTGGTTAAAAAATAAATGCATTTTTTTTTAATGCTCCGTCTTTGTCAGAGAAATGCAAATAAAGACAGCAATGAGATACCACTTCACGCCTGTGAGAATGTCATACATCAGAAAAGGTAGCAGCAGCAAATGGTGGAGAGGTTGTGGGGTCAAAGGAACCCTCCTGCACTGCTGGTGGGAGTGTAAACTGGTCCAACCTCTGTGGAGAACAGTCTAGAGAACTCTCAAAAGGCTAGAAATGGACCTGCCTTATGATCCTGCAATTCCTGTCCTGGGAATATGCCGGGATAGCCTGAGGGTACTTCTTCCCGAGCTAGTGCTCTCTGGGTTGGAGAGAACTCAACTGGAGCTGATCTAGGCTGCTGTGTGGGAGAGGGATCAGGAACGCGTGCTGCACCAACTTCCGCAGGAGATACACTCTGGAACTCTCGGAGCCGGAAAGCAATTTCCAAGTGTCTTTAATCAGAAGAGCAGCTGTTTTTATACTCTCCAAGTAGGGTGGAAACAGGATGTGATATAGAGAGGGTGGAGAGAAAAGTGACTGGTGAAAATCAGAGTGTGACAAGGAGGGGGCGGAACAGGCGAGAATCCTATCACTGAACCACCAATGCCCTGGAGTGCTTTATGTAAAAGTGATTTATGTAAATAGACCAAACCTTTGGATCAGTAAATCCCTATATAGGCATATGGATAAGAAGCCAGGGGGAGATGGCAACTACCCAACATCTCCCCCTTTCTTTTTAACTTTTTGCCATAGTATCAGGAGTGCGGGGCACTTTGTGAGGCAGGGATACTGATAAGAGGCACACCTTTTTTGGGGTTCTACTGTCCCTCCTTGCTCAACCTCTCCGTGGAGAGAGAGACTAACAGGATTGACACACCCCTCAGGCTCAAGCCCTTCCAAGCTCAACCATATCCTCACAATTCCCCAACATCTTCCTCTTACTTAATGGCCATATATAACTGGGTCAATGTCTGTAAAAGGCTTCATCTCTGTCAGGGGAATAGCAGTGTAGGGGTGAACGGAAACCTGTTGGGAAGAAAGCAGAATGATAGTGTGTAAGTGTCTTCAAAAATAACTAGCACAAGACAGGGAGGGATAAGTAAGAGTAGCAAGAGACAGAGTGAGCATGATGGGTGGAGGAGTGGGGGCCTGATAAGCCGAGGGGCTAGAGGGGTGATCTGGCATTGCAAAATCCCGAGTCAGCTGGCGGTAAGTTCTATGAACTGCTACAGTCATTCTTCAAGAAGTCCAGCAGTATAAAAGGAGTGTCCAGCAAGTTCTATAGAAGCATCAGTCCAATGTCAACGGCCAGGAAATAAATGCCACACGTCTATCTTGATGGAGGAGGACGGCCACCGGAACTTTTCTTCTCTGTAGAGAGTGACCTGGAACCGCCAAAACATGATGGGCGAAACAGAAGCAGGAAGAGCAGACACCGATGGTTGAGAGAAAGGCAGTAGGAAAGTCTTGTCCTTTGGAGTCTGTGAATCAGGTTCTCCAGATCGTGTCAGGTCACATCATGGGTTTCGGGGGATGGCTGTAATTGTGGGTGATGTCAGAGGTCAGGGGTCCAAGATGGATTTCTGGGGATTCTATATGAGCAGATGCTTCTTTATGCGAAGGCTTGTCATAGCTGTAGTCAATTACTTATGAAAAAACTTTGTAACAAATTAGAAGTTTACTACAATTGATAACTCAATTATTATAACTGGTTTAGGTATCTTTATAATTTTGTGTAAAGGTCATCTTACATGACCTCATGTAGCAGTCTTTATATAGCAAAGTTTTCATACCGAATTTAAGTCACACATATTGATTCTTAACTATTTTTACATTGGGTTTTTAAGCAAACTCAGGTTACTAAAGTTAACACATTTTAGTGACAATTTTTTTTTTGGTACATTTACAATATCAGATTGATGCCAAATTTGTTGTGGATTAATTTCCACAAGATAGCTTACAGGACATTTTTGGGGGCCCTCCAAAAATGTCCTGTATAGAGAATTTGTATTTTACCTTAGGAGATGATGAATTGTCAAATTGAATATTTAGAGTTTTACCTTAAACACTCAGTTACTTAAATGAATTGATTTTACCTCTTCTCGTAAAAATGTAACTTCGAAGTTACAATTTAACTGTCAAGTTAATGTTTACCAAACTTGAAACACGCATATTAAACATATAGTTTATAACACACAGGAGGAGAAAAACTTGTAAATAAGATATATCATTTCAAATGTGAATTTAGAACTACTGTCATAGTTGAACCATCTTTACTCACACAGTTTAAGACTAAACATTTCATATTGATATCAAGACTTAAAAAAGAAATCAAAAGGGGGAATGAACAATTTTTGGACTGTTTCTGGACGTCTCCAGAAACCATGGCTGCGTCCAGCCGTTTGATATAAAGTCAGTTAACTTTCAGAGTACTCTGAGCACAATGGGTCATACAAAAATTTTGGTCACTCAACTCACTCAATTTTTTTTTTTTTTCATTCACTCACTCACAAAACACAACTGGCCAGTCACAGCATAAGACATTCATTCGGGGGAGGGGGGAGAGTTCTGTGAATCAGATTTTTTTTTTTTTTGATTCTGCCATGCTGTATTATGGATCCTGGGGTGCATCCTGTAGCCAGTCCTCTTGCAGCCAGTCTTCTTGCAGTGTTTCTTGTTCTTCAGGGATATCAGCGCCATCATGTGGGTATTGCCGGACATGGCGGGCAGGAACCCAAACAGGCTTGGAGTAATTTTGTGGAAAAATACATGTGAAACCCCTCCCCATAGTCAACAGGGGGTCAGGTCCTTTCCAAATTTTATCAAGTGGGTCTTTCCATTTGACTTTAATAGCTGGGAGGGTGGGTGGTGTTTGCCAATGAAGAATTATAGGAGGTTGGTCTGAGTTTTTGTAAATATTAAAGAGATTTAATGTAGTTAAGGCTTTTGCCAGCTGGATATTAGGGGGGTACATTTCCCCTTTTTCTTTATTTAATTGAGCCTTAAGAGTTTGATGGGCCCTCTCAACAATGCCTTGTCCCTGTGGATTATACGGAATGCCTGTAGTATGAGTAATGTTCCAGAGGGAACAAAAATCTTTAAACTGTTTGCTGGTAAAAGCAGGTCCATTATCCGTTTTAAGTTGAAGAGGTAAGCCCATTACAGCAAAACAGGAGAGCATATGGCTTATAAGCTTTTTGGAGTTTTCTCCAGTCTGAGCTGTAGCCCACATAAACTTAGAGAAGGTATCAATTGAGACGAACACATATTTTTGTTTGCCAAAGTTAGGTATGTGGGTAACATCAATTTGCCAAAGAGCGTTGGCTTTTAAACCTCGAGGATTAACCCCTAGAGTCTGAATAGCAGGTGTTTTGATTAGACCTGCACAGGAGGAACATGTAGCAAGAATACGTTTTAACTGTGGCAGAGGAATATCAGGAAATCGAGCTCGAAGACCTTTAAGATTAACATGGGTTAGGGAATGAAAGTCAGCAGGATTAGAGACAGAGGCTAGGAGAATTCCTGTGGAGGCAAGGCGGTCAGCTGCAGCATTCCCTTCAGACAGAGGACCAGGAAGAGGGCTGTGGAAACGTAGGTGCTGAACATACAGTGGATGGGTTCGAGAACAGAGCATAGAGGCAATTTGAATTAAAAGAGGAGAAAGTGGGTTGTCATTAATTCTTACATAAGATCGAGCAAGCCATGGAAGTAAGTTAACAGTATACACACTGTCAGAAAAAAGGTTGAAGGATTCTGGTACAGCTTTTAATGCAAGGAAAACAGCATAAAGTTCTTTGTACTGAGGGGAATTATCAGGAAGTTCAGTAAAGAGAGGTTTGGGGTATTGCTGGTCTGGATAATATATAAGGGCAGCAGCTCCCTTTTTTCCACCATCAGTGAACACTGTAGGAGCAGAGGGGATGGGATCTCGAGAGAAAAGTTTAGGTACTAGTAGAGGCAACAGAGGTAAAGAAGCTATCAAATTATTAGAGGGAAAATGATTATCTAATTGTCCTGGAAAACCCATTAAACTTATGGCAAAACGAGAATGGTGGCGTATGAGCCATTCTGTATCAGTGAGAGAAAAGGGAAGAATGATTGAATCTGGTTCCCTTCCTAAGACCTGAACTGATCTGTTTCTTCCTTGGCGAACCATAAATGCTAAGGCATCAATCTCGGTAAGGAGTCTTGGAGCTCCGCCTACTGGCGTATGAAGCCATTAGAGAACGCCATGTTTCTGCCACAATGCCCCCACTACCGTGGGGGTGGAGTTAAAGATTAGAAGATTTACTGGAGAGGAGGGGGAGAATCGAACGAGGTGCATGTCCTGGAGAGCCTGGTTAACTTTTTCCAGAGCCAAGGATGCTTCGGGGGTTAACATACGCTTTGAGGAGGGCTGTTTGTTTCCTTTTAACAGATCGAACAGTGGTTGCAGGCAGCTCGTAGGTAGATAAAGATACTGCCTAAGCCAATTCAAATTTCCAAGAAAACTTTGTAAAGAAGCAAGAGTGAGATTAGAAGGAAAAGTAACACAAGGTTTTTTTTTTGTTTTTTTTTTATACATTTTATTGTATATTTCATTGGAAAAGCACATGCCACCTGGTGGCTGAAAGAAATATGTAACAGAATAGGTTCTGAAAATAGTCTGGAAAACTAGAGGTTACAAAATAATACTTTAAGTGTGTTTCATAATCAATGACAAACATATATTTGAGGGCAAAGCATACCACAATAGGAAATCCTGCAGGTTTAAAACTAGGCACTCAGTTGAGGCTATCTTTAATCACATATATTTAATAGTGCTTTACCATTTCAGTTATTATTTTTTTTTTATTTAAATTTTTAATTTAAGAAAGGATTAGTGAACAAAAGCATAAGGTAGGAGGGGTACAACTCCACACAATTCCCACCACCCAATCCCCATAACCCACCCTCTCCCATGATAGCCTTCCCATTCTCTAGCCCTCTGGGAGCATGGACCCAGGGTCGTTGAGGGTTGCAGAAGGTAGAGGGTCTGGCTTCTGTAATTGCTTCCCCGCTGAACATGGGCGTTGACTGGTCGGTCCATACTCCCAGTCTGCCTCTCTCTTTCCCTAGTAAGGTGTGTCTCTGGGGAAGCTGAGCTCCAGGACACATTGGTGGGGTCTTCAATCCAGGGAAGCCTAGCCAGCATCCTGGTGGCATCTGGAACCTGGTGATTGAAAAGAGAGTTAACATACAAAGCCAAACAATTTGTTGAGCAAACATGGATCCCAAGATTGGAATAGTGGAGAGGAAGTGTTGGGGAGGTACTCACTGCAAACTCTAGTGTAATCCTGCTTTCAGGTATATATTTTGCAGTAGTTTATGGATACGTGTGCGCATACGCTCTCTCTCACAGAAACTGGTGTATGTCTAGGTTATGGGACTTTGTTAGAAAGTGAACTACCTGAGATGAAATTAGAGTGTACTATAAAAGGAAAGGTCTCACCCGAGTAATGAAGCTGAAGGGTTGTCATTCCACACGTGAAGTCTCTGGATACACTCTGAGGTGAAGCATGTTGAGATGGCAATCGTTGCTTTGGTTAGGTTGTGATCGGCGGATGCAATATTATTTGGTATGGATTGGGAGAAGCATACGGGAAAGTGAGCCCTATCCATGGGTGCCAGGACTGGGGGAAGTAGGGGCTCTATAGTGAAGATGTGAGGTTCCTGCTGTCTTAGGGTTCAAAAAGACAATCAATAGTTAATATTATCATCACATTATTTGTTAATTGGGTTAACTTTGAAAAGTCCCTTTGTTATGGTTTGCTGTACAGTACCCAGTATCTTGTATATAGCTGTGCTATTGGAAGCCTCCAATCTACTTGGTCTAGGCTTTTGAGAGAGTCCGCATATCAAATACGTAGCCTATCTATTAAAAAGATTCAGTTTGTCTCCTGAGAACCTTTGAGACATACAATTGATTTCCCCCTCTCATATTAATTAACTACTGATTTATATGTCTACATTTTGCTAGGAGTGTACATAAACACCATTCCCATCACCAAAGGACCGGTAACACAAGGTTTTAAAGGACGAATCTGCGTTAGGGAAATCTCTGCGCCTAAGAAAGATATTGGAGGGATTAGCTGTATCTTCTCAGGAGCTACATTAAGTCCACTTCTCTTTAAGGCAGGGATTAGAAAATCACGTAGGGCGGAGAGATCTGTATCTAATTCTCCCCATATTAACACGTCATCCATATAATGAAAAACCTTAAGGCCCTTATGAATAATTGGAAAAAGGGCAGATTTAACAACCTCTTGACAAATAGTAGGACTATTAGCCATGCCCTGGGGCAGTACCACCCATTCAAATCTATCGGCAGGGCTGGCATTATTAATAGAAGGAACAGAGAAAGCAAAACGTTTACAATCTTGTGGGTGTAAGGGAATAGAGAAAAAACAATCCTGTATATCAATAGCTATGATTGGAATTCCTGTGGGAATTGCGGAAGCAAGAGGCAAACCCCTTTGGGGGGAGCCCCAAACCTGCATGGTTTTATTAACTGCACGAAGATCTTAGAGGAGGCGCCATTTTCCTGAGCGCTTTTTAATTACAAAGACTGGAGTATTCCATGGGCTCCGAGAATGACGAATGTGTCCCAAAGATAACTGCTCTTGGACGAGTTTTTTTAAAATTTCTAGCTTCTCCCTAGGCAAAGGCCACTGTTCCACCCAGACAGGCTCATTAGAAAGCCAATCTAAGCGGGGAGTTCTGTTACGAACAGTGGCAGTTAGTATTGGGGGTGCTGGTTGGGTCTAGCAGTCTCACAGGAGTGAGTGTGGTGTCCTGCAGAGGTGTCTGAGGATATCACTACATCTAAAGATTCCAGCAAGTCTCTTCCCAATAAATTGGTGCTTATATCAGCTATTAAAGGCTGAAAGCGTCCGGTAGTCCCTTCTGGATCTTCCCACACAAGGGAATCTCGTGTGCGGAATGCCTGAGTCAATCCTCCAACACCATGTAAGCGTGGTCCTGGGAGGAGTTCCCAACTCTGGGGAACCTCTGCTTGTCTTAATATTGTCTTATCTGCTCCCGTGTCAATCAAACACTTAAAAGGAATATTACCAATCTTTACTGTCATAGTTGGGTGACCCCTTTCTAAAACAGGGGTGGTCCATAAAATCTCAGGCTCTGAATTCGAGCTGTTCTCTTGCTCCAGCCGGTTATTTCTATGCTGGAAGTTCCCACATACCACGGGTTCCTCCTTCTGCTCACCCTCTGTTATTGTTACTTGGCGTGGTGGGTATAGCGACGGATTGGGTCCCAAGCTGGGCTTCTGTTTGTGGAAGAAGGGCACAGCACCAAGCGGGCGACCTGCTTCCTTCCCTCTTGGGGGCGGGGCTAAGGGAAGCCCCATACCTAGTTTAAATCCCTGTTTACATTTGGCAGAGGCGTGCCGTTCCTATGGAACCTTGACCAACAATCTCTCCTCCAGTGAAATCCTTTCTGGCATCTGGGACAAGGCATTCGTGGTCTCTGATTCCCTGTCTGGAGGCGGGGTTGCCCTGATTGGAGGTGGGGTCGCCCTGACTGGAGGCGGGGTCGCGGTCTATTTTCTGGACATTGGTTACGCCAATGCCCTTGGCGACCGCACTGAAAGCAAGCTCCTTTTTGCTTATGTAAGGTAGCTGCATAGGCCTGTAACATAGGTCCTTGAAAAGAGCTTGATCTGAGATCCTGTGTAGCTAGAATCCAAGTATCTGGGTGTTCGTTTTTAAGAGTGATACAGGCCTGTTGAAAATGCGGAAGCATTCCATCCCAGACTATGGATCGCAGAAGGAGAAAACGAGCGTCAGGATTATAAATCTTCCTTTCCAAACTCGACTGGACCCTGGCAATGAATTTAGCGAGGGATTCATCAGGTTCTTGTTGCAGGGAGAGAATGGGGGCTGAGGCTGCTCCCATGGGTGGTGTTAATCGCTCCCATGCTTTTAATGCACACAGGCGTACTTGATCAAAATACCCCGCTGGAAACTTGGCTTCCGCCTGTTGAATCCCTGTTTCTAATTGGCCTGTTCCAAACAATGCATCAAAATTACCCTCTGGCTGATTTTGAATATTTTTCCGCGATTGTTGTAAACATTCATCGCGAAAGAATGCTTCCCATTGCAGGAAGTGGGGGCCTGGGAGCGTAGCACGAGTCACATCTCTCCAGTCTTGAGGGGTATTAAGGTTCTGAAGCAGGCCTTGTAAAATGGACCTGGTCCATGGGGCATGAACACCGTCATCTTTGATAGCCTGGCGTAGTTCCTTCAGGTCTGTGGCGGAATATGGATACCAGGCCTGAGGTTTTTGTCTATTGGGGGCAACATTGACCGGAAATGTGTGGACTTCCTCTGATAAGTGTGTAGTGGTAGGAGGAGTCACTGAAGTGGAAGCTTCTGGACAAGTGGCCGAAGAAGTGGTTTTGGAGGCTACAGGAGAATTCGGACATGTGTCTATCAAAACAGGGTGGGGTGAAGAAGCAGCCGTGGAGGCAGCAGGAGGTTCCGGACACGTTTCTGCCAAAATGGGGGTGGCCGAAGAAGTGGCTGTGGAGTCCAAAGGAGAATTCGGACACGTGTCTGCCAAAATAGGGGCCTCAGGGCAAGATGCCAAAATAGGGGCCTCAGGGCAAGATGCAGAGGAACTAGGGTGGGTCAAGATCACGACAGGCCTTTGCTTCTTCTTGTTTTTAAGGTGCTGGTTAAGTTCTATGATTACTTCCTTTATCTCTTTGACCTCAGTCTCTAGGTCCTTAAGCCTTTTGAGAGGTTGACCTATATATCCCTTAAAAGCTGCTATGATGATCAACAGGATATAAGGTGAAGCCCCGAGAAAAATGTCCCAGATATATAAAAATTGTATACTGGAAAAAGAATGCAGGATTTGGAAAAGATTTTCCATGGTGGAAAGATCTCCGGAAAACAATAAGAAAGAAAAAAAATCACAGTGCCTTAACACAATATTGCAGATACCCAAAAGGTGTGTACTTATCTAAGATGTCTTCTTGTAAATCTGCTGCTTACGGGTCCCTGTTCCGGGCGCCAGATGCCGGGATAGCCTGAGGGTACTTCTTCCCGAGCTAGTGCTCTCTGGGTTGGAGAGAACTCAACTGGAGCTGATCTAGGCTGCTGTGTGGGAGAGGGATCAGGAACGCGTGCTGCACCAACTTCTGCAGGAGATACACTCTGGAACTCTCGGAGCCGGAAAGCAATTTCCAAGTGTCTTTAATCAGAAGAGCAGCTGTTTTTATACTCTCCAAGTAGGGTGGAAACAGGATGTGATATAGAGAGGGTGGAGAGAAAAGTGACTGGTGAAAATCAGAGTGTGACAAGGAGGGGGCGGAACAGGCGAGAATCCTATAACTGAACCACCAATACCCTGGAGTGCTTTATGTAAAAGTGATTTATGTAAATAGACCAAACCTTTGGATCAGTAAATCCCTATATAGGCATATGGATAAGAAGAAGCCAGGGGGAGATGGCAACTACCCAACAGGAATATATCCTAAGGAACCCAACACACACATCCAAAAAGGATCTGTGTACACATATGTTCTTAGCAGCACAATTTGTAATAGCCAAAACCTGGAAGCAACCCAGGTGTCCAACCACAGATGAGTGGCTGAGCAAGTTGTGCTACATATACACAGTGGGATACTACTCAGCTATTAAAAACGGTGACGTCACCGTTTTCAGACGATCTTGGGGGGACCTTGAAAAATTCATGTTAAGTGAAATAAGTCAGAAACAGAAGGATGAATATGGGATGATCTCACTCTCAGGCAGATGTTGAAAACCAAGATCAGAAGAGAAAATACAAGTAGAGCCTGAACTGGAATTGGCGTAGTGCGCCAAGGTGGAGGACTAGGGAGTTGTGGGGGCGTGAATGCAGGTCCAGGGATGATGGCAGAGGACCTAGTGGTGGCGTGTTTTTGTGTGGAGGACTGGGAAGTGTTATGCATGTGCAAACTATTGTATTTGCTTTCAAATGTAAAACATCAATTCCCTAGTAAAGAAATTAAAAATAATAAATGAATGCATTTTTACATTCACATTCCAAAAGTGAAAGTTCTATTTCAGTGGATAAAATATATACAATTCAGTCACATCACAAAAACAAACAAACAAAAAGAAACCTGAATATAATATCAGAACGTGGGGATTAGAAGGAAATGCGTTAGAGCACATGTGACATAACTCATAGCCTATTTCAGACATGTTCAATGTAATTCCAAGGCAAAAGTTAGTTGTTTTTCTTGATTTTTAAAAGTGGAATTGACCTTAAAGCACGAATTGTTGTAAAGGAAGATATAATCTTTATGTATATATATATTTTTAAGGAGAGTGGACTGAAAGAAAAACACCATACAAAGTAATTAATGTAACTTTGAGGTGTAAATGCAGGTTATGAATATATACTAATTTAAAAAATTCTTTTAGTCCAAGGAGTATGAATTCAAGTAACAAAGTCTGATAGATAGACTTTGTTAAAGTTATATAATTCAAGGAATTCTTATAGTTCAAGGAATGTGAATTCAAGTAACAAAATCTGAAATTAAATTCCTCTAATTGTTTAAAATCTGGGACTTAAAAATTCTTCATGTGAAATGCAAATTAGGAGCTAACAATTTACTGTGGCCACTCAGGTCCTCTTTGATATTTAATATCCTCTCTACTATTTAATATCCTCTCTACCCCTCCAGCATCTATTTCCAGACTCTCTCTCTCTCTCTCTCTCTCTCTGTGTGTGTGTGTGTGTGTGTGTGTGTGTGTGTATCCCAGAGCTGGTGTTAACACTATGCCTGTGCAGGAGAGGAAAACTGAACAGAGGAAGCTGTTTGCTATTTGTAACTATATCCCCACAGCCATCAAACATTCCAAGTTGCTTGGCAGCATGTCACATATAAAAATTAAATCTGAAGTGTTAATTTGGCATATTTTTATTCATAACATTAATTCTCAACATTAATTTTGACATATCCTTTAAAAAAAGATTTCCAACTGGAACTAAAAAAAAATTACTTGGTGAAAGTGATATTTGGTGAAAAGTATGATTATTTCCACTTCTATCTCTAGGTAAACCGTGATCCCTGCCTCTACCAGGTAGGTGAAAACTATTTCCTGACTAGGCCTAGGAGTCAACTATTACTCCCACTTTGTGCCATTGGCTCTGGAGCACTGATAAATGGCAGTTATTTCCAACTCACAATCTAGTTTGTAAGCTCATAAATCATAGCATATACTCTAAAACCATTTGTTGGAACCTCTTCCTGATAAACCATGAAGAAAGCCAGAGGTCAGGAGATTAGCCCAAAGATCTAGTGCCATTCATCAAGCCTGTTAGGTTTAGCAGTAAGCCACTTCAGTTATTAAGACATGCCATGAGGGGCGGAGGTGGCACACCCAGTTAAGCACATATACAAAGCACAAGGACCCGCTGCAAGGGTCCACGTAAGAGCCCCCACTCTTCCTGCAACGGGAAACTTCATGAGTTTATAGCACCAGCACTGAGCCCCAGAGATAAGCTGTAAGAAAAAAAAAAAGGGCACAGAAAGGTGTGTGTGTGTGTGTGTGTGTGTGTGTGTGTGTGTTCCGTTTGCAGTTGTGGTTTGGCAGGGGAGCTTGTTGTTTAACTTTCTGTAGGAAAAATGAGGATGGCATGTTTCTTTTTTCTTTTGTATTTATTTAGTCCCTTTTGTCGCCCTTTTTTATTGTTGTACTTATTATTGCTGTTATTGATGTCGTTGTTGGATAGAACAGAAAGAAATGGAGAGAGCAGGGGAAGACAGAGAAGGGGAAAGAAAGACACCTGCAGACCTGCTTCACCACCTGTGAAGCGACTCCCCCGCAGGTGGGGAGGGGGAGGCTCCAACCCGGATCCTTAACGCAGGTCCTTGTGCTTTGCACCACCTGCTCTTAACCCACTGTGCTACCACCCGACTCCCTAGGATGATGGTGTTTCTATAGGCTAAAATCCAGTTTACTTGAATTTAGGTGATAAATCTTCCTAGCAAGTGTCATAATGTATTTTTCCTCCACCTACAAGATCCAAGTAGCTCCATAAGATGCGTCTGACTTTTAACACATCTATGTTGCTACATATTAATTAAAATTTTTGTTTAATTCTCCCTGTCAGGTAGATTTGCCACAAACTCCCTGTGCTAAGCATTTTTTAATTCTTTATTTATAAAAAGGAAACATTGACAAAACCATAGGATAAGAGGGGTATAGCTTCACACAATTCCCACCACCAGTTAAAGAATAGGAAAGCTATCAGTGGAGGGGATGGTATACGGAGATCTGGTGGTGCGAAGAATTTTTTTCCCGTAAAACAAAATAAATTGGCTCTAACAAAACTCTGCCATAAAAATTAAAATAGGTGAAATAAAGAAAATTCAACTCTCTTACAGCTCTGGGATTGTTCTCTGTGATGTGGTGACAACAGAAGCAGCAACCAAGAGAAGTAAACAAACCAACAACTGTAGAAATAATCCTTGAGACACCAAAAACTCAAAGCCAGAGGAAGAGAAACACAGAGAGTGCAGGAAAGGAGATAAGGAACAAGGCAAGAGAACCCAGTCCAGATTCCCCAGACCCCAGTTGCCAGCACCGCAATCTACACCCACAAGCATGTACGAAGCCCTGAGTGAATCTTCCACCCCAGAACAGCTGATCTCAGCGTGCCTGCACTACTACTGGGAAGGGCTTCACCCTAGCCCCTAAACACAGTCAGAAGCTCAAGGTGCAAGCCTTGGGCCCCAGTTGGTCCAGGTTCCACTGTGTTCTGGGAGGAATGCCAATTCCAACTCCCACGTGTGTGCCTAAGGGAACCAGCGGGGTCTGTCCCCACCAGACTTCACTGTGTCAGGGCGAGTGAGTGTGGTCCCCAACTCCTCATGAGTCAAAGTGAACCAGACTGGTCTCCTCTCCACCCTCCAGGCTAAGGCTACACTGTGTTTAAGTGGGCAAGTGCAGTCCCCAACTCCCTGTGTGACTAGTGGGGGAACTAGAGCAACCTCTCCCTCCCCAGGCTTCACTGTATCAGGGTGGAATCAGAGTGGCCTCTCCCCACTAGGTTTCACAGTTTTAGAGCTGGCAGTTACAGTCCCAACTCCTGTGTGTGCACCTAGGGGAACCAGACCAGCTCTCTCTCCAGACTCCATTGTATTCCTGAGACTGTGTATTCCAACACCTCCTTGCACACCCACCAGACCCAGGGCAGCCCCTCTCACAGATGTGAAGTGTAGATTTGATTTGCATTCTCTAGTAAGTGAAGTGGAACATCTAGTAAGTGAAGTGGAACATATGTCTGTGGGCCATGAGTATCTGTTCTTTAGAAAACTGGCTGTTTAGTTTTCTGGCCCACTTTTTAAAATTATTATTATTGTTTTGTTTTGTTTCCTTTTGTGGAGCTTACCAGTTCTTTGTAGGTCTTTGATAACAATTGCTCGGCTGATGTATGATATGTAAATATCTTCTCTCAATTACTAGGTTGCCTGGTAATTCCTGTGTAGTTTGCTTTTGATGTATAGAAACTTTAGTTTGATGTAGTCCTATTTATTTACTCATGTTTTCATTACCCATGCCCAGGGGCTCCAGTCTCCAAATACATCTTTGATGTTAAGATTTCTGCATTGTTTCGTCAATATTTTCTTGGACACATTTTAGTTTCTGGTCTAATATCCAAGTTTTTGATCCTGATTTTGATCTGATTTTGGTGCATGATGCTAAGTGATGATCTAATACTTCATATGCTTTTTAACCTCCTGACATTAATTTTTCTTTGCTATTAATTTTTCCATATATTTATGGTGATCCTTGCTGGGGTTTTCTATGATTTGCATGTATATAGTTTTCATGCAATCTGGAAGAAATTGGCTATTATGATCATCACATACATTTCTGACTCTCTCCCTTTTTTGCAATTTAAATTATGTATATATTATACTAGCTGGTAATGTTCAAGAGATAACTAAAATAATAATATTATTTCAGTCTACTTTTTGTCTCCATATTTCAATTTGAATCAGTTCTATTGCTTCTTGTTCAAACTGGATTCTTTTTCCTGAAATTTCTTACCTTTCATAACATGATTTTAAAAATTTATATCATATTTTTAATATTTTATTCTCAATCTAACATTTTTTATATGAATCTCTGGAATCTTTCATATCTCTATAAAGATTGACTTTACAATCTTTGGAACTGCTCACATCATTATCTCTGTCACTTCTGGATTTTGTTTTGCTGTCAGCATTTCCTTTGGGTGTTCATGCCACAGAACTCCACCGGAAAAAAATGTGTTTTTTTTTTAAAGACAATGAGTAAAAGAGAGATCACAGCACACTGCTCCTCCATTTATAAAGTTTTCTTTATGAAGTGCTCCTACATGGTGGCCAGAAGTTTGAACATAGGCCCTCACAGGCAGGAAAAATATACATTCTTCCAGCTGAGCTACTTCCTGGATCCCTGTACTTTTTTTCCCTTTTTTTAATTTTCCTTATATTGGATAAGACAGAAAAACTGAGAGGGTAGGAGGAGGTAGAGAGGGACAAGAGACAGACAGACCCCTGTAGCACTGCTTCATGAATTGTGGGAAATGTGCCAAAACACACCCCGTCAAAGCCTAAGAGAAAGATGAAGACAGGGGCCAGTCAGTGGTACACATAGTACAAAGATGAAGACAGGGGCCAGTCAGTGGTACACATAGTACAAAGCACAAGAGCTCGAACAAGAATCTGGGTTTGAGCCTCAGGCTCCCCCACCTGCGGGGGGTCGGGGGGGTGGGGAGGAGCTTCACAAGTGGTGAGGCAGGTCTGCAGGTGTCTATTTTCCTCTCTCTCTCTATCTCCCGTTTCTTTCTCTCTCAATTTCTTTCAAATAAAATGGAATAAATGGCCACCAGGAGTGGTGGATTCATAGTGCTGGCACCCAGCCCCATTGATAACCCTGGAGGAAAAAAAAAAAAAAAGGATGAAGACATTGAGAGTTATGAACAAGGTAAAAAAAAAAAAAAAAAAAAAAAAAAAAAAAAAAAAAGCTTTACTTATACATATAAGGGTGCATAAGTCTAAGCCACCAAGCACCCTGAGGGTGATTTTCAGGGGCTTTTTATACATTACACATTACTAGGAAATAGGAATAAACAGTCCCCTTCCCATTGGTGGATGGGAGTGGGCTCAAATCTAACCATATTTGGGGAAGGGGAAGCAGTGGATGTATGGGAAGTAAGGAGGGGCTAGGTAGGCTAGATTAACTTTGAAAAAAAAAAAAAACTGGATGCAGCAGTGGTTACTTAGGCTTGATCAAAGTTAGGGGCCATAGTCAACTGGGCCATATCTCACATTGTGAAACTTGTTTCCTATAGGAGGTTCTAGGGGCTTGAACCTGCTTCCTTGTGTGTGTGGTAACTTGTACACTTAACAAGATGTGCCAACACCCAGTTCCTTAGATTTCATTTTTTGAAGAGCAGCTTTAGATTTACAGAAAATTTGAGAAAAATGTACATAGATTTTCCATATACTTTCTACCCTACACCATGCATAGCTTCACAATGTTAATACCTTCTACCAGAGTAGTAATTTATGGTTATATTAGTTACAATAAATGCAGATATACAAGTTATAATTTATTAACATAAGTTTGTATTTCTTTATTAGTCCTAAATCATAACTTACATTATAGTTTCTTCTTGGTTTGTGCATTCCATATGTGTACTCAAGTACATAATGACATGAAATCTTCATTTTGGCAATCTGGAGCCATCCAAGCTGAAGACAGGACAGGTTTTTTTTACTCTGATCTGTTTTATTATAAATACTATTTAAATGCATATCCCTTTCCCCCTCTCCTTCAGATTGACCAGAATTAACTCTTAGTGTATTTTCCATTGCTAAGAAACTAGGTGTATTATCCACTGCTAAAGTAACTTGTTTAACTCTTCCTACCTCCACTATCAACTCTCCCCCTCCCCCCACCTAGCTTATTAAATAATAATAAATAAATAAATAACTCTTTCCTTTCACTGCTCTTTTATAACTGTTCTTTTTCTTATCTTTTTAATTTTTTCTCTCTCTTTTTTGTTTTTTCTTCTTTTTCTCATTCTTGTCATCCTTTCTTCCTTCCTCCTTTGGCTTTATGAATTCACTGATACACGTTTGGGAATTACTGTGGGAAAGAAATCTGACTCAGAGTGGACTCTCTCTGCGTGTATCTCTGCTCTAATTCCCTTTATCCTCTAGCTACCCCTGGAATATACAGTGGATAGTAGATTTGCATAACTGTCTATTCTTGCTATTCTTGTCTATTCCTGAGGTGGGTTTTTTTTTCCGTTTTTTTTTTGTTGTTGTTGTTGTTTGTTTGTTTTACTTTCTTAGCAATCAGCTTCCTCTACTCAGGAGACTTGAGGCAATCTGGAACAGGTTTTTTACACTGATCTATTTTATTATTAATATTATATAAAGGTGCATCTCTTTGCCCCCCTCCTTTAGGTTGACCAGAATTAACTCTTAGGGTATCTTCCATTGCTAGAGGACTGGGCCTCTTATCCATTGTGAGAGGAACTTGTTTCACTACTCCTACCTCCTCTACCCACTCTCCCCTTCTCCCTCCTCCTAGCTAATTAAAAAAATAAAATAAAATAAAAAATAAATTAATCAATTAAAAAACTTTCCTTTCACTGCTCTTTCATTACAACTCTTTTTCTTGTCTTTTTCTTTTTCTATCTCTTATGTCTCTTTTTTATCTTGTCTTCCTTTCTTCCTTCCTTCTTCTTTGGCTTTCTGAATTCACTGATATTCATTTGTGAATTATTTTGGGAAAGAATTCTGACTCAGAATGGACTCTCTATGTGTGTATCTCTGCTCTACTTCCGTTTCTCTTCTTGTTACCCCTAGAATATATAGGGGATAGTAGATTTGCATAATTTTCTATTCTTGCTATCCCTTTTTTCCTTTCTCTTTCTTCTTCACTTAAACTTGCTTGCTATTTTTTTCATGGACTGGAGACATTGTTTGGCTAACTGGTAGTGATTAAACTGCTTCAATACTTGCTTCAGTTGCTACTATAATTTCTGAGGTTGGTGATTGTATTTGTCATAAAGGTATTTAGTACAGTGTTGCTTGTACTCAAAACACAACTGAGGAACAACAGAACATAAATAGGAAACACATAAATCAAAAAATGGATAGATCAAGAGCAAATAAAACTGCTAATACAATGAATGAAGAAAAGAGCCCAGAAGAAACTACAAATCAGCCAGAAGTAACCATAGACAAGAAAAATATGCAAGCAATAATAAACTTATTAATCACAGAAATGAAAACAACATTGGAGGAAAGGAATGGCAGTATTAGGGAAACAACAGTTGAGACCCCCAAGGAAAATACTGATTATCTTGAAGCAATTAGAGAACTGAAAGCTGAAATAGCTGAACTGAGGAAAGAAGCTGAGGGAAGGGAAAGCAGACTAACAGAAGCAGAAAACAGAATTAGTCAGACAGAGGATGAGTTAGAGAAAACTAAGAAAGAGGTGAAAGAGCTCAAAAAGAGATTGAGAGACCCTGAAAACTACAACAGAGACATATGGGATGATCTCAAAAGAAGTAACAGTCGTATAATTGGCCTGCCAGAGGAAGAAAGAGAGGAAGGGGAAGCAAACATTCTAGAGGAAATTATAGAAGAAAACTTCCCTGACCTGAATAACAGAAAGGACATTAAGATCCAAGAGGCCCAGAGAGTTACAAACAGAATCAACCCAGACCTGAAGACACCAAGACACATCATAGTCACAATGAGAAGAAGTAAGGATAAAGAAAGGATCCTAAAGGCTGCAAGAGAAAAACAAAAAGTCACATACAGGGGAAAACCCATAAGACTATCAGCAGACTTCTCCACTCAAACTCTAAAAACCAGAAGAGAATGGCAAGATATCTATCGATCCCTGAATTAAAAAGTGTTTCAACCAAGTATAATATATTCCGCTAGACTATCATTCAAACTAGATGGAGGGATCAAAACCTTCTCAGACAAACAACAGTAAAGGAGGCAACCATAACCTAACTGGCCCTGAAAGAGGTTCTAAAAGACCTCTTATAAACAAGAACATCACTATAATACTTGCAATATATCAGAGCAAATAAAAATTTGTTAAACAATGGCACTACAATACATTAAATCCATAATATCAATAAATGTCAATGGCTTAAACTCACCCATCAAAAGGCACAGAGTGGGGGGATGGATCAGAAAACATAACCCAACTATATGCTGCTTGCAAGAATCCCATCTGACACAACAAGATAAACACAGACTTAAAGTGAAACAATGGAAAACTATCATACAGGTTAACGGACCACAAAAAAAGGCAGGAACAGCCATTCATATCTCAGACACAATAGATTTTAAATTAAATAAAGTAATAAAAGATAGGCAAGGGTATTACATAATTATTAGAGGATCAATCAACCAAGAAGACTTAACAATTATTAAAATCTATGCACCCAATGAGGGACCATCTAAATACATCAAGCACCTACTGAAATAACTTCAATACATCAATTGAATACATCAATAGTAATACAATAATAGGGGGAGACTTTAATACTCCACTCTAACAGACAGATCAACAAAACAGAGAATCTACAAAGATACAAGAGAATTAAATGAAGAGATTTATAGACTAGACCTCTTGGACATTTTCAGAGTCCTTCACCCCAAAAAACTGGAATACACATTCTTTTCAAATCCACATAATACATACTCAAGGATAGACCATATGTTAGGCCAGAAAGACAGCATCAGTAAATTCAAGAACACTGAAATCATCCCAAGTATCTTCTCAGACCACAGTGGAATAAAGCTGACATTTAACAACAAACAGAAAATTATTAAAAGTCACAGAATTTGGAAACTAAACAGCATACTCCTTAAGAACCACTGGGTCAGAGAGTCACTCAAGCAAGAAATTTAAATGTTCCTGGAAACAAATGAAAATGAAGACACTACCTATCAAAATATTTGGGACACAGCTAAAGCAGTATTGAGAGGGAAACTTATAGCCATACAATCACATATTAAACAACAAGAAAAAGCTCAAATAATTGACTTTACTACCCACCTCAAGGAGTTAGAGGAAGAGGAACAAAGGAACCCTAAAGCAACCAGAAGGACAGAAATCACTAAAATTAGAGCAGAAATAAACAACATCGAAAAAAGGAAAACCATACAAAAGATCAATGAAGCCAAATGTTGGTTCTTTGAAAGATTAAACAAAATTGACAACCCCCTAGCCAGACTCACCAAACAAAAAAGAGAGAAGACTCAAATTAATAGAATTGTAAATGATGGAGGAGATATCACAACTGACACCACAGAAATCCAGAAAATCATGTGAAACTTCTATGAAGAACTATACGCCATGAAGCTAGAGCATCTGGAAGAAATGGAACAATTCCTAGAAAAATATGCCCTTTCAAAACTGAACCAAGAAGAACTAAAAACCTAAATGCACCAATCACAGAAAAAGAAATAGAAACTGTTATTAAGAATCTCCCCAACAACAAAAGTCCTGGACCAAATGGCTTCACTAACGAATTCTACAAAACTTTCAGGAAACAGCTAGTACCCATACTTCTTAAGTGTTTCCATAAGATTGAATAAACAGGAATACTCCCTTCCACCTTCTATGAAGCCAACATCACCCTGATACCAAAAGCAGATAGGGACACACAAAAAAGTAAAACTAAAGAGCAATATCTCTGATGAACATAGATGCCAAAATATTAAACAAAATTTTGGCCAACCGGATACAACAGCACATCAAAAAGATTGTTCATCGGGAGTCGGGCTGTAGCGCAGCAGGTTAAGTGCAGGTGGCGCAAAGCACAAGGACTGGCATAAGGATCCCGGTTCGAACCCCGGCTCCCCACCTGCAGGGGAGTCGCTTCACAGGCGGTGAAGCAGGTCTTCAGGTGTCTATCTTTCTCTCCTCCTCTCTGTCTTCCCCTCCTCTCTCCATTTCTCTCTGTCCTAACCAACAACGACAACAACAATAATAACTACAACAATAAAAAACAACAAGGGCAACAAAAGGGAATAAATAAATAAAATATATAAAAATAAAAAAATTTAAAAAAGATTGTTCATCACGACCAAGTGGGATTCATCCCAGGAAAGCAAGACTCGTTCAACATCCATAAGTCAATCAATGTCATTCACCACATCAATAAAAGCAAAGCCAAAACCACATGATTATCTCAATGGATGCAGAGAAAGCCTTTGACAAAATCCAACACCCATTCATGCTCAAAACTCTACAAAAAATGGGAACAGATAGGAAATTCCTCAAGATAGTGGAATCCATATATAGCAAACCTACAGCCAACATCATACTCAATGGACAGAAGCTGAAAGCGTTCCCCCTCAGATCGGGAACTAGACAGGGCTGTCCGCTGTCACCATTACTCTTCAACATAGTATTGGAAGTTCTTGCCAAGCACTCAGACAAGAGAAAGAAATCAAAGGAATACAGATTGGAAGGGAAGAAGTCAAGCTCTCACTATTTGCAGATGATATGATAGTATACATAGAAAAACCTTAAGAGTCCAGCAGAAAACTATTGGAAGTTATTAGGCAATATAGCAAGGTGTCAGGCTACAAAATCAATGTACAAAAATCAGTGGCATTTCTTTATGGAAACACTAAATCTGAAGAAGAAGACATCCAGAAATCATTCCCATTTACTGTTTCAGCAAAATCAATCAAATACCTAGGAATAAAGTTGACCAAAGAAGTGATAGATTTGTATACTGAAAACTATGAGTTGCTACTCAAGGAAATAAAAACTGATAGCAAGAAATGGAAAGACATCCCATGCTCATGGATTGGAAGAATAAATATCATCAAAATGAATATTCTCCCTAGAGCTATATACAAATTTAATGCAAAACCCATCAAAGTTCCACGAAGCTCCTTTAATAGAATAGAACAAACACTATAATCATTTATCTGGAACCTGAAAACACCTAGAATTGCCAAAACCATCTTGAGAAAAAGAAACAAAAATGGAGGCATCACACTCCCAGATTTCAAACTATATTATAAAGCCATCATAATCAAAATAGCATTGTACTGGAACAAAAATAGGCACACAGACCAGTGGAACAGAATTGAAAGCCCAGAAATAAATCCCCACACCTATGGACATCTAATCTTTGATAAGGGGGCCCAAAGCATTAAATGGAAGAAGGAGGCTCTCTTCAATAAATGGTGCTGGGAAAACTGCGTTGAAACATGCAGAAGAATGAAATTGAACCACTTTATCTTGCCAGAAACAAAAATCAACTCCAAATGGATCAAAGACCCGGATGTTATACCAGAAACAATAAAATATTTAGTATCTTTCTCTCTTTTTAGCCACGAGGTTCCAGATGCCATCAGTATGCCGGTCAGGCTTTCCTGGACTGAAGACCCCCACCAATGTGTCCTGGAGCTCCGTTTCTCCAGAGACCCACCCTTCTAGGGAAAGAGAGAGGCAAACTGGGAGTATGGACTGACCAGTCAACGTCCATGTTCAGCGGGGAAGCAATTACAGAAGCCAGACCTTCCACTTTCTGCAACCCACAACGACCCTGGGTCCATGCTCCCAGAGGGATAGAGAATGGGAGGGCTAGGCTATCAGGGGAGGGGATAGAATATGGAGATTGGGTGGTGGGAATTGTGTAGAGTTGTACCCCTCCTATCCTATGGTTTTGTTAATTTATCCTTTCTTAAATAAAAAATAAATTAAAAAAGAAAAAAAACTAATAATAAATTTTTTAAAATAATTTAAGTTTTTACATGTCTTTCTATGGCTTGATAGCTTATTTCTGGGGGCTGGGTGGTAGCATAGCGGGTTAAGTGCACATTGCACAAAGCGCAAGGACTGGGTTCCAGCCCCCAGCTCCCCACCTGCAGGGGGGTTGCTTTGAAAGCGGTGAAGCAGGTCTGCAGGTGTCTTTTTCTCCTCCTCTCTGTATTCCCCTCCTCTCTCAATTTCTCTCTGTTCTATCCAACAACAATAGTTATAAGAACAATAACAACTACAAGGCAGCAACAAGGGCAACAAAATGAGAATAATGACCTCCAGGAGCAGTGGATTCATTATCAGTGGATTCATTACTACCTCCAGGGTTATCACTGGCACCAAGCCCCAGCGATAACCCTGGAGGTAGTAATAATAATAGCTTATTTCTTTTTAGCACTGACTATATTCCATTTCCTAGATTGGTTGCTTGGGATTCAGATATTAAAAACTGAGTTCAGAACGTGTTTATATCTAAAAATAAATAAATAAATAAATAATTCAAGGGACCAGGCAGTGATACACCTGTGACATAGATTCAAGCCCTGCTTGCAGGGGGAAATCTTTACTACCCGTGAAGCCGTGAAGCAGTGAAGCAATGTCACAGTCCTCTCTCTCTCTCTCTCTCTCTCTTCTCTCTCTCTCTCTCTCTTGCTGTGTGTGTGTGTGTGTGTGTGTGTGTGTGTGTGTATCATCCTTCCCCTTCAATTTTTCTCTGTCATATCAAAATAAATTTATTTTAGAACTCAAGATGTGAACTCTGTCAGCAGTGAGAGCAGATCTTTTTAAGGGAGGATGACACAAGGGATAAAGATGTAGGAAGGTTAAAAGTGAAAAGAAATGATAGCCTTCCACATCCCCCCTCAAAAAGAAGGAGGAGGAGGAGGAGGAGGAGGAGGAGGAGGAGGAGAAGTAGGAGAAACAGCAGCCAGAATCTAGCAGATCATGAGGGTAAGATTTTTCTAGGAAGTTTGAAGATTTATTTATTTATTTATTTATTTTCGCTTTTGTTGTCCTTGTTATTTATTGTTGTTGTAGTTATTATTGTTGTTATTGATGTCGTCGTTGTTAGGACAGAGAGAAATGGAGACAGGAGGGGAAGACAGAGAGGGGGAGAGAAAGGTAGACATCTGCAGACTCGCTTCACCGCCTGTGAAGCGACTTCCCTGCAGATGGAGAGCCAGGGCTCAAACCCGGATCCTTACACCAGTCCTTGTGCTTCGCACCACGTGTGTTTAACCCGCTGCACTACCACCCGACTTCCTGAAGATCTTTTTTAATGGGTTTTACTCTCTCTACTTCCCATCTTCCCTTTGTTTGTGGGTGGTTGATACACATATGTGCAGCCTGGGTCACTTATTATTTCCTGATTTGACTCATATCATGTCAAGTTTGAGCAGTAGGTCATGGTCTCCCAGGTGAATTTCACCTTATCTGGGTACTATCCATCATAGGTCCATTTTTGCAGGATAGCTCTCTTCACCTTAGCACCTGCTTTCACTATAACATCCTGTAACGGATTTGCCAACATTTATCTGTTGATTCACCAGCTTGGAAGGACATCTTGGTTGTTTGCAGGTGTGGACACGTGCATAAATATCTTTTAAACATCTATGCATTGTTTTTTTTTGGGGGGGGGAGTATAATTGTTGAATTATATGGAAGGAGTGTTTTGATTTCTTTATTCACTTTTTGTTTATAACTTTTTGACATATATCACTTTCTTGGGGAAAATGTTGATTTCCAAGACTATTGTCACAGATCCGTAATTTATCAGTTTCACGTCTCCCACAGTAGGTGTCAGCATGCCATGCTCTCTCCCAGGACGACAATACATGGAGCTTGCTTATTTTGTTTATTTATTTGTTGTTAGGAACCACCAAATTGTTTTCCCAGGAGCCTACGCCATTTTGCATACCCAGGAACAATGAAATTTCCTATTGCTACATAACCTTTCTGGTTTAGAATAACTTTGCAATAAGTGTGTCAATGTGCACAAAATACACTTTTGAGAGTTTTATTAGAATTGGTTCTGAACACATAAAGTTGGAAAAAAACTGAAATCTTAATAATACTAACTTTTTCTATCCACAAACATGGCATATCTCTCCATTTAAATATATTCTTTGATGGATATCTTTTTTTAACTGCTGATCTTTATCCTGATTGTGGAATGCTTTCTTTTCTTCTTTTTTTTTTTTAGTATTTATGGTGGTTGTTCAATTTTGTGGATGTTTCATTGTTGACAGCCTAGATTGTGTTGTTTCCTACTAAAGAACATTGAGCTTAGTTCTAAAACAGTCAGATTATGTCTTCTTTTTTTATGGTGAGATGTAAATCTTCCTCATGAGTCTAGAACCAGAGTAGCCTTCATTTTCACATAATTAACTCAGCCTTACTCATTCAGTATGAGATCTCTGGAGAATTCACTCATTGTTCTTGGTGATTCATTAATTATGACTTGTTGAAACTTGAACATTTCTTCTCCACTTTGAGATTTGGATATCCTCAGTTTATTGCTCTATAATCTTTCTTTTTTTTCCTTTTTTATTTTTTATTTTATTTTTATTTTTTATTTTATTTATTTTAAAAAAGGAGACATTAACAAAACCATAGGATAAGAGGGGTACAACTCCACACAATTCCTACCACCAGATCTCTGTATATCATCCCCTCCCCTGATAGCTTTCCTATTCTTTAACCCTCTGGGAGTATGGACCCAAGGTCATTGTGGGATGCAGAAGGTGGAAGGTCTGGCTTCTGTAATTGCTTCCCTGCTCTATAATCTTTCTATGCTCATCTTTGTAGCTTATGCCTGTTTAAGTAAGTATGGTTTGTCATTCAGCAAAAACTCAAGAGGATTTAATGCTTATTTTAGGGCCCTTTTCTAGATTGTTCTAACTTTCCCAAAATTCTGTCCACACTTGCAGATTTCTTAACTTCTTTGCATTTTTTCATTTCTATCTCCTCCATTCAGCAGAATCTTGAAGCCCTATTTACTTGCCTTTTTACTCATCCATAGTTCAAACACTCTCTCAAGACAGGAATGAAAGGAAATGGTAGTGCTCACTTCATTTACTTCCCTTCTCTTGGGCACCATATTTCAGCATTTCCTAGGGCAGCACATGAATACAGTTAGTACATTTGTCTCAGTAATATGGTTGTTTATGATTGTTTTCTTATTCAACTATGGCATGACTCAAAGGATGGTGCTTATCATAGGTACTTTAAGTTTTGATGAATTGCATGATGGTTGAGTATGTTCATAAGACAGTTGTATTAATCTTATGTAAAAAATTGAAATTTTGTATTTATGTGATGCCTAATAGCTAATAAAGCACACTCCTTATCTTTTCCAACATCATAGAGACATTTCACTACTAGAAAAGAGTAAGAATCTATATTTAAGTTAGTTCTTGCATGATGTCTGAATGACCTTTACAAAATTCTCTTGTTTTATTAGCATCTTATAATTGAGCATCTGTAATGGTGTGGAACTCCATCTCCCCAGAGGAATCTCATCATCTGTTAGTAAAAGTATTTTTAAGTTGACCATAACAGTATAGGACCCTTCTGTCAGTGACTGACATTATCCAGAATTTCAGTTTTTAATCATTCAAATTCTACTTGATCTCAAATCAGATTCAAAACTATCTATTCAGAAGATATCCAGGACAGACATATGATGCCCAAGAACAGCTCTTAAAATCCCCATAAGCAAACTCTTGTCTAGATTAAGCGTTCCTGACCTCTCACATATATCTGATAAGATTAGTGGTTAGTCTTTAGTGTCAGGGAACAATAGAAGATAATTTTCTGTAACCGAAATACCTTTTGACAAAATGACTATGCTATCCTTATCCACCTTTAAAAGAAGGAATTTTTGTCAGATGTTTCACATGGAATACTACTGAGAACTTTATGCTGAATGAAGTTACCAAAAGACAAATATTGCATGAATCCACTGAGCTTAAGTACTTAAGTACTTAAGTACTTAAGCTCAGAAACAGAAAACATAGGAAGATGACATCATTTTAGGAAAATGAAAAGGGAGTTGTGAAATGCTGTAGAGATTCAGTTTTGCAAGATAAAATATTCTGGAGATTTGTTATGCTTCTGTGCTGTACACTTAAAATAGTGCTGATGGTAAGTATGCTATCTTTTATAAAAATAAAATTATTGTAATAGATTGATGCAACGAGGGTAGTTGAAGAAGGAGACAAAAATGAAGTGTGTTTCTAGTACTTAATAGTAATGTTTTTATTCTATTGTCTTTAATTTTTATCAATGAATATGGAAATAAATTTCAGAGTTCTGTTAAGTAACTAACAGAAATAAAGGGAAGGTGGAACATGATACAGGCTCCCCAAAAAGATACTACATTTTTGACAGCAATTTGAGGTATTTCAGTCTACAGAGCTAAAACTATAAAACTCTACTCTTCCAAATGCAGTGATCAAAGATTTAGAGGGTTTTTTGTTTTTTTTTTTTTGCCTCCAGAGTTATTGCTGGGGCTCAGTGCCTACACTACAAATCCATTACTCCTGGAGGTTATGTATTCCCTTCTGTTGCCTTCGCTGTTTATCATTGTTGTTATTGTTATTATTATTGCTGTTGTTGTTGTTGTTGGACAGGACAGAGAAATTGAGAGAGAAGGGGAAGATAGAGATGGGGAGAGAAAGATAGACACCTGCAGACCTGCTTCACCGCTTGTGAAGTTACCCCCCTGCAGGTGGGGAGCCGGGAGCTGGAACCTGGGTCCTTATGCTGCAGCTTGTGCTTTGTGCCATGTGTGCTTAACCCATTGCACTACCTCCTGGCCCCTAGAGGGTTTTTTAGTAATTATTTAATTTAATTATTTATTGAATAGAGAAACTGAGGAAGGGGAGATTATAAGAAAGAGAGTCGGGTTCGGGCGGTAGCGCAGCGGGTTAAGCTCAAGTGGCTCAAAGCACAAGGACTGGCCTAAGGATCCTGGTTCGAGCCCCCAGCTCCCCACCTGCAGGGAAGTCGCTTCACAGACGCTGAAGCAGGTCTACAGGTGTCTGTCTTTCTCTCCTCCTCTGTCTTCCCCTCCTCTCTCCATTTCTCTCTGTCCTATCCAACAATGATGATACCAATAACAACAAGAACAACAACAACTACAACAATAATAAAGCAACAAGGACAAAAAAGGGGAAAATCTATAAATAAATATTATTAAAATTTTTTTTAAAAAGATAGAAAGACATCTTCAGGGCTGCTTCAGGATTGTGAAACTTCCCCCTGTCAGGTGAGAACCAGGGGCTTGAACCCATGTACTTGAGCACTGTAACACATGTGCTCACACTACACAGACCCGCAGGGTGTTTTCTGTTGTTGTTTTGTTTTGTTTCACATTGGATTTGTTGTTTTAGCGGTCAGGTGTCAGGCTGCACCGCGGAGAAGAGAGTGGACGTCCAGAGCAAAGGGATACACAAATCTTTATTATAGGATGGGGGGGGGGGTGGCTCAGGCCACAAGGAGTCAGCCGACAATGGCCGTCCCCACTACCTGACCACGGGTAAGCTTCACTAGTAGTAAACTATGCTGCAGGCTTCTCTTTCTCTCTCCTTCCCTTGTTCCATTCTTTCCTTCCCTTCCCTCTCAATTTCTCTGTCTCTACCTAGTAAGTAATAAATTAACAAAACATACTCTTAAAACATCAATATCCTGGGCTAGAAGTCAGCCAAATGGCTCCAGAAAGGGTAATTTGTGGGATTCAGTTAAAGAAAGCTTCTATTCCATTCCCAAAGTGAGTTTACCTCATGAGGTTGATATTACTTTGCTCCCTGAAGGTCACAGAGTGGGGTTCAATGTTATCACAAACCATGTTTTTCTATTCACATGAGAAGATTCTGTTATGTTCAAGCAATAATATCGACTTCTCTTTCATCTAGCCAGAGTATGTGGCTTTTTCCAGAAAACTCCCAGTCTGAAACCACATGTAATGTGGACAATGCTGGCACACCCCAATATTTCATATACAACCTAGGTTTGTTAATCAGGGAATTTCTTTCTGCTGACAACAGAGAAGAATTCAGGCATTTTCCTTCTCCTATCTTTAAAAATGGCAAAAATGGGGGCTGGGTGATGGTTAGAGACACATGAAAATGTACAAGGACCTGGGTTCAAGCCCCTGCTCCCCATTTCTAGGAGAAAAGAAAACTTCATAATTGGTGTCTCAGTGCTTCAGGTGTCCATCTTTATCTCTTCCTGTATATCTTCCCCTTTCCTCTTGATTTCTCTCTGTCTCTACCTAATAATTAATAAAACAAATTAATAAAAAGGAAATAAGTGGCAAAAGTAAATTTTAATGGAAACAGTATATAGTTATTTGGTTGCAAAATGCTATTCATTACAGACTAGTGGAAGTGACATATACTTTTCCTTTAGTTAGAGTTCAAGGAATTGTGGGGCTAGCAGAAGAACAGGCAAGACAGCCTGTTTAGACAGGATTGCTCCTCCATCAGTGCCAGTTCCATCATTGGCAGCACACTAGGAAAGAGCCCATGTTGGTCTACAATTTCACTGAGCTCTCTTATGGACACTGACTGACAATTTATTGAGGTGGATCTTTGCCACTGGAATTCATCTTCCAACTTACAGCAAAAGCATCTATTTTTACCCTTTCCCAAATTGAACCCATCAGCATCACTGCTTCATTTCATTTGCCCTCTAACTTTCACTTCCTTTTATCTATGCCCCACAACTTTTTTTCACAGTCGGTTCCTGCATTTCTATTACTCTCTTTTCTGCCATTTGGAGAAAATGATAAGAAAAGTAGTGACAAAGAAAGAGGGTCTTCTAAACTGAGGACAGTCATTCACTGACAGGAAACAGCGGAGGCCCTCAAATTTACACTCACAGGGAAATAACTGTGCCAACAGTCTGGTAAGTTTGACAAAGATTCTCTCCCAACTGATATTTCATATGATAACGTAGCTCTGGCCACATCTGAAGTTTTGCTGGAACATGGACCAGAGAATTCAAATCATATCATTTCCAGACTCCAGACTCACAGAAACCACAAGTGAAACTTTTGTTAGTTGTTTAGTCGAGAAGGTATCTCAACATGCTAGTGCCCAAGGTTTGTATGTCAGACATTCTGGGTTTAATCCCCAGCATTACCATTAGTTAGCACTAAGCAGTACTTTAATCAACCTGTCTCTCATAAAAAACAAATGAGTAACTAAAAAAGAAGTTCTCTTAATATCATATTCTCTCACTTGCTAATAAACAATCTAAATAAAATATATGACACTTGTTAACTTTGGTATTATTGTATTAGTCAGGGTTCTCCAAAGAGACAGAACCTGAGGCCATAGAAAATGTATGAGACCATTTTATTCTGTGTTTATTTGTTCATCTGTTTATCCTTTTGTTAGGAAGAATTGTCTCATTTGATTATGGAAATTAGGGATGAAAAATCTGTAGCATGAGGGGGCCAGGTGGTGGAACAACTGGTTAAGTGCACATGTCAATAGGCACAAGGACCTGGGTTTGAAACCCCACTCGTGGCCTGCAGGGGGAGATGCTTCACAAATGATGAAGCAAGTACTGCAGGTGTCTCTCTTTCTCTTTCCTTTTCTATTTCAGCTTATCTGGTTTAAAAGTTAATATCCTCTCCACAAATATCACCCAAGTTAACAGATAAAATTAGCCATCATGGTTGATTATATAAAGATTTTTAAATAAATTATTATTATTATTATTTATGTTCATGTTCTTTTTATTAGCTTTTCTCTTTTTTTAAAGAAGGTATTAATTAACAAAACCATAGGGTAGGAGGGGTATAATTCCACACAACCCATTCTCCATATCCCACCCCCTCCCCTGATAGCTTTCCCATTCTCTATCCCTCTGGGAGCATGGACCCAGGGTCATTGTGGGCTGCAGAAGGTAGAAGGTCTGGCTTCTGTAATTGCTTCCCCGCTGAACATGGGCATTGACTGTTCGGTCCATACTCCCAGTATGCCTCTCTCTTTCCCTAGTAGGGTGGGTCTCTGGGGAAGCGGAGCTCCAGGACACATTGGTGGGGTCTTCAGTCCAGGGAAGCCTGGCTGGCATCCTGATGACATCTGGAACCTGGTGACTGAAAAGAGAGTTAACATACAAAGCCAAACAAGTTGTTGAGCAATCATGGACCCAAAGCTTGGAATAGTGGAGAGGAAGTGTTAGGGGGATACTCACTACAAACTCTAGTGTACTTCTGCTTTCAGGTATATATTTTGCAGTAGTTTACAGATACGTGTGAACATATGCTCTCTCTCACAGAAACTGGTGTATATCTAGGTTTTGGGACTTTGTTAGAAAGTGAACCACCTGAGATGGAATTAGAGTATACCAAATAATGTGATGATAACATTAACTATCGATTGTCTTTTTGAACCCTAAGACAACAGGAACCTCACATCTCCACTATAGAGCCTCTACTTTCCCCAGTCCTGGAACCATTGGATAGGGCCCACTTTCCCGTATGCCTCTCCCAATCCATATCAAATAATATTGCATCTGCCGATCACAACCTAACCAACACAACGATTGCCACCTCAACATGCTTCACTTCAGACTGTGTCCAGAGACTACACGTGTGGAATGACAACCCTTCAGCTTCATTACTCGGGTGAGACCTTTCCTTTCATAGTAAAGAAATTATTTTTAACAAGAGGAATAAGAATGCCAGCACCGATGATGTTGAGATTTCAGAGAACACCACTAAGATAAAGGGAAAGTAGAAAACTAGGGAATGAGCAGGGAGAAAGTTCACTTATTTTAGGGCACCCTTATTCATGTGCAAGGATCTGTGTTCAGGTCCTCGCATCACATGTGAGTATCATGCACAGCATCAGGGGTAATTTCATGAATAGTGGAATGATGCTGGGGTGTCTTTCCTTCTCTGTCTCTCTTGTGTGGGGAACATAATTAGCATATGGCTGACATCAGCCTGTCCTCAAGAGCAGACTACAGACTTGGGTAAACTTTCAAGGAAATGTGGATATTTCCTTGAAATTGATATTGAGAGACTATTTAAGGGAGTGCCTGACAGCAGTTCAACCTTTTTGGCTCTACTCCTATTTTCAGCTTTTTTCCTGCTTATCCTTTTGGCTCTCCTCACCAACTTTCCATTGATCCTATTCCCATGTCAAGACATTTCCCAGGAACAGCAATGTAGCTGAATGCTGGCAACTCAGCTTAAGGACTCATGGCTTCTGCCACATGTCTTAGCTAGCCTTTTTCTTCTTCCTATTTTGCTATCATGGTTTTTATGTACCTAAATAACCCATGTTGTAATAAACCTTGTTTGATAATGTCCCAGAAAAGTGCCCAGAAGCTTATTTTTTACTATACTCAACCCTCTCTGTCTCTGTCTGAAGACAGAAGAAAAATAAAACAGCTCTCAAAAAGTAGTGAAATCATATGGGAGTGAAGCTTATACACCTTCTTGCCTAGTCTCTCTCCCCAGAAAGAAAACTAGAGGAAGAACATTCAAGAAGAGATTCAGACAAGTACAATGCAGAAACTTCACAGTCATTTATGTCTCTTAAGGACAGAGAAGAAACCAGTATGGCAGAAGAGCAAGATCTCAGTTCTGAGTGGTCATATCAAACAAACTCATAGGCCATTCATGGGACATGAGACTATATCCACTGCACCAACTCCCGGACCACGGGACATGGGACTTTAAACTAAGCAAAACTGCAATTAATTTCATCATATGAGCTGAGAAATAGCATGTGAATTTTATAATATGCTTTGATTGATATGATTTCAATTAAAATATTTCTAAATGGTAGAAAGGCAGGCAGTTTCAAACATATCTAAGATGTCAGTTTGCTAAAGTTTGAAGGAATCTAAATGTATTATTAAAGGTCAAAAAACTGTCAGAGAGGGTCAGATCTTATTCTATTACAACCCCCCCCAAAAAAAAAAAAACCACACACAAACATACATAACCCAGGTTATTCTGTCCCTTATTGTGACCTATATAGTCTTCTGGTCATTATGAATTAAACTTGTGGTTTCTTATTTATTTATTTATAAAAAGGAGACACTGACAAAACCATAGGATAAGAGGGGTACAACTCCACACAATTCCCACCACCAGCTCTCCATATCACATCCCCTCCCCTGATAGCCTTCCTGTTCTTTATCCCTCTGGGAGTATGGACCCAGGGTCATTGTGGGATGCAGAAGGTGGAAAGTCTGACTTCTGTAATTGCTTCCCCAGTGAACATCACCATTGATGGTCGATCCATGATCCATACTCCCAGCCTGCCTCTCTCTCTCCCTAGTAGGGTGTGGCTCTGGGAAGCAGAGCTCCAGGACACATTGGTGGCGTTGTCTATCCAGGGAAGTCTGGTCAGCATCCTGCTAGCATCTGGAACCCAGTGGTTGACAAGAGAGTTAATATACAAAGCCAAACAAATTGTTGAACAGTCATGGACCTAAAGGCTGGAATAGTGGTGATGAAGTGTTGGGGGGTCCTCCATTTTGTAGATAGCTAGTAGGCATATTTTAGTTATATTCCAAAGGGCCTGTGGCTATACTAGTTTTTTTTTTTTTCCTCTGAGCCTGAAATCTGATATGCAGGTGGATCCAAGTTATTGTCTGGGGGAGATGATGTCATGGCTGGAAAAAGAACCAGAAAGCTGGATCACGGAAGAGAGTAGATCCCTAATATGGGAAAGGGGTATAAATATTGTTGACTGTAAACCCAATCTCTTTGATTTGGTCTGGGCCCCATATTCAGTTTAGGAGCCTATGTGGCCTCTGCAATCCCTCTAGATTTGACCTCACATTCTGTGGTCATGAGTAGGAACATTCCAAGCTGCCCTAATATCGACCCATCTTCCTGAGGTGTAGCATAGAGTATGTTGTCCATCCTCCCTTTGGAGGATGGAACATTCTCTGCCATTGTTGATCCAAGTTGAGGGCAAGGTCCTATGGGGGGCCTACAAAGGGGTCTATTTTGTTGTTCCTGATAGAGATGACCAGTAACAATGGGAAGAGGGAGGTCTAGGCCCATCATGTCTGTTTTGGAATCTCAGAACTCCCTGAATAGGGCCCCTAAACTTGTGATTTCTAGAACTAAAAGTCAGCATGCTCAGAAAGAAGAGTTGAATTAAGTCTTATTGCGAAAATGTTGAGAGAGAGAGAGAGAGAGGGAGGGTGTGTGTGTGTGTGTGTTCCAGTATTTGTAACTAGGAATTCTTTACAGTGATGGAAGCCATTCCTACCTTTCATTAGTTCTCTTTTGTTTAATAATTTCAGTTTGTTCATTCTTCCAATTTTAAATCTACTCAGTGATATAAAGAAACATGCTTTCCCCCCCACTTATGCAGTCACAAGGGCAAAAAATATTTCCATAGAAGATGCTATTATAATATTCAACAGAAACTCCACAGAGAGAAAAGATAATTCAAAATCTTAAATAAGATATTCAATCAGAGATTAGTTAAGTGGTTATTTGGCTGAAAGGGATTTGACAAATAAGAAGCACTTCTATATCTTCAGGTAAAGGAAATACTCAGTTGGATTTAATTAGCAGTGGGACTTTTCTGGCATCTCTCCATTATGAATCTTCAAGCACTGAAAGAATAATTAAAACTTCTGCAGATTAATACAAGAAACTTTCATTTAAAAAAATGAGAATTCTAAACTCAAGTGCAAAAATCCTGGTGTAGGATTTCCAAGTATACTTGCTCCAAGATCATAGTTAATATACAGACTGTAATCATGAATTTTTAAAAAATATTTTATTTATTTTATTTTTGAGAGTGATGCAAGGAAGAGAGAGACAGAGAGAAACACCAGAGCACTGCTCAGCTCTGGCTTATAGTGGTGCAGGGGATTGAACCTGGGACTTTGAAGCCTCAGGCATGAGTCTGTTTGCATAACCATTATGCTATCTCCCTTGTACTTTTTTTTTTTTTTTTTTTAACCAGAGCACTGCTCAGCTCTGGCTTATGGTTCTTCTTCTTCTAGCATTTGCCCTCCTTCCGTAGCCAGTCAACAGCGTCAGGTTGAGCCTGATGTAAAGTTTCGAGACCTCCTTTGAATCTGGAGAGGTGGCAGTCGTTGACTATGTGGGTCATAGTCTGTCTGTAGCTGCAGGGGCAGTTCGGGTGGCCTCTGGCTCCCCAGCGATGGAACACAGCCGCCATGTCCTGTTCGATAGCGATTGAGGAGGGCCCAATCATAACGTGCTAGGTCAAAGCCGGGTTGACGCTTGCAGGGGTCTGTGATGAGGTGTTTGTTCTTTACCTCAGCTGACTGCCAACTCTGTTTCCAAGAGTCTGGAACAGAGAAGTTCAGTGTAGGCGTAGGGGACCAGATTGGGTGATGAGACGTCAAGCGTTGGACAGGGTGGGCGAAGATATCCGCGTATATTGGCAGGTCCGGTCGAGCGTAGACGTGGGAAATGAACTTAGATGATGCCGCATCCCGACGAATATCTGGCGGGGCGATGTTGCTAAGAACTGGCAGCCATGGAACCGGGGTGGAACGGATGGTTCCAGAAATTATCCTCATGGAGGAATATAATTTGGAATCGACCAAGTGGACATGGGGGCTACGGAACCATACGGGGGCACAGTATTCTGCAGTGGAATAGCATAATGCCAGAGATGATGATCGTAGTGTGGAAGCGCTCGCGCCCCATGAGGAGCTGGTCAGTCTTGCAATGATGTTATTCCTCACACCCACCTTTGCTGCAGTTTTTATGAGATGTTCGTGAAATGACAGGGTGCGATCAAGAGTAACGCCAAGATAGACTGGCTGGGCTTCATGCCGGATTCTCGTATCGCCAAGCTGCACATTAAGCTCACGCGAGGCTGAGGCATGGTGTAGATGGAAAACAGATGATACCATTTTTGCAGTGCTAGGGATTAGTCGCCATTTTTTTTACAGTAATCAGATATCAGAGACATGTCTTTCGTGAGTGTTTCCTCGAGGATGTCGAACTTGGATGCCTGAGTTGCACAGCAGATGTCATCGGCATAGACGAACTTCCTTGAAGAAGTTTCTGGGAGGTCATTGATGTAAATATTAAATAGTGTAGGAGCCAGAACAGAGCCCTGGGGGAGGCCACTTGAGACAAGTCTCCATCTGCTAGACTTGTTACCCAGATGCACCCGGAATCTTCTGTTTTGGAGAAGAAACGATATAGTGTTGGCCACCCATGGAGGCAGGCATCTTGAGATCTTGACTAGGAGACCACGGTGCCAGACCGTGTCATAGGCTGCTGTGAGATCAACAAAGACAGCACCCGTCTTTAAATTCTTCTGGAATCCATTTTCAATGTAAGGTGAGAGGGCCAGGGCTTGTTCGCAGGTAGATCTTCCTGGGCGGAAACCAGCTTGGGCGGGTGATAGGAATTTCTCTGTAAGATGAGAAATACGTGACAGAAGCAGCCTCTCAAGGAGTTTGTAACACACGGAGAGGAGAGAAATTGGTCTATAGCTGGCGGCCAGTGTTGGGTCTTTCTTTGGTTTCAAAACTGCTATTATCTTCGCACGACACCAAATTTGGGGCATAGATTCAGATTCCAAGATGTGGCTTATGGTGGTGCGGGGGATTGAACCTAGGACTTGAAGAAGCCTCAGGCATGAGAGCCTGTTTGCATAACCTTATGCTGTCTACCTCTACCCCAATCATGAGTCATGAATTTTCTTAACGTTGTGGTCTTGATCAGTTTGTTTTTAAATCACACAGCTTTCAAGTCTGGTAATTTTAGGTGTGGAAGAACATACATCATGAATAAATACTGGCACTGAGTTACTTCAAATCCCTCCAGTAAGCACATTATCTTTTGGCAAAAAAGAAGAAGAAGAAGAAGAAGAAGAAGAAGAAGAAGAAGAAGAAGAAGAAGAAGAAGAAGAAGAAGAAGAAGAAGGAGAAGAAGAAGGAGAAGAAGGAGAAGAAGGAGAAGAAGAAGAAGTAGAAGAAGAAGAAGAAGAAAGAAAAGAAACATTTAAGAGGCTAGAAGAAGGCCCCTGACTTTTTTTTTTTTTTTTTTTGGGATGCTTTGTTGTTGGGGCTGCTGGCTCAGAGTGAAGGAAACCTGCTTATCAGGTACATAATGAAAGTGAGAAGTACTGGCCACACTGCATTTACAGTGGCCCACCACTAATGAATAGAGTAGGGCAGAAGTGGTAAGTCAATATAAAAGACACTCTACCAAACATTCCTTCAGATTGCTGGCTTCAGCAATTTCAATACTTCAGGTTATCACCATTTTTATTGTATCTGTCAGTTTTTTATTGAATCTATAAGGGTAGTATCATTGAGACATCTTGTTCTGGTAAATGAGGCTTTCTTAATTTCATTTAAAATAATTGAGTTATATCATATTATTTCCCCCCTTTTAAAGATAGAAACAGAGAGACTAATACCAAATGATTGCACACACAGGCGGAACTTACAAATAAAGGACATGAGGGAAACATGAGGTGAAACTTGGACTGGACCTGGTGTATTGTACCCAAGCAAAGGACTCTGGAGAAGGAGGGAAAGGGACAGGATGAAGGGACAGGGGGTCTGGGTGTACAATAGGCGATGGGGTCTTGGTCAGGGAACGAATGTTTCCCAGACACTTGTCAAGGGAAGATGAAGGATTGAGCTTATTGTTAGAGACAATACTGTACAAACATTACCATCACCCCCAGTAAAGTAACAAAAATATTAAATATATAGTCATAGGTAGAGACAGAGACAGAGAGGCAGAGAAATGGTGAAAGAGACCACAGTGGTAGTTTTCTTCAAAGCAGTGAGAGCAAGGCTTGAACCTGAGTCATATACATGACAAAGCTGCACATTATCTAAATGAGTTATTGGTCCAGCCTTTAAACGATATCAATTTACATAGCAAAGTATTTTTAAATCATCAATTCTTTTTCTAACACATACTATACTACAATCTCCCTCTCAAAAAAAAAAATATATATATACATACACACACACATTGAATATATTGTTGAGGTAGGGAACTGACTAGGACTGTGGAAATTCCAAGACCACCAGTTCATTCCCCTAAGGGTTCATCTTGGGACTCCCTGATTTACAAAACAACTCCACGATCAAGTATAAGGCCCAAAACTTCCTTTATGATAGCTGTAGCATAAGAGTAGTGCAGAAGACGGGGTGGGGAGCGGTAGCACAGCAGGTTAAGCACACATGGAACAAAGCACAAGGACCAGTGTAAGGATCCTGCTTCCTAGGCTGAGTCCCTGGCTCACCACCTACAAGTGTCTATCTTTCCCTCCCCCTCTCTGTCTTCCTGTCCTCTCTCAATGTCTCTCTGTCCTACAAAACAATGACAGCGGCAACAACAACAATAATAATAGCAACAACAAAGGCAACAAAAGGGGAAAAATAGCCTCCAGGAGCAGTGAATTCATAGTGCAGCAATAACTCTGGAAGGGAAAAAAATAGTGCAGAAGATGTAGAAAAACTTGGAGGAAGGGTCTCCCCAAGGGGCTAAAGAAAAAGAAGAAAAAGAGCACTCAAATGTGGCCTTTACTTAATCCCTATCTACCTCACATTTGGGCCAGCTTTCCATTGGTCTGCTGAGATTACCAGGCGTGGTAACCTTATTAAAAACTCCTCCTACAGTGTGCAGTTTATTTCCTCTGTGCTTTCTAAGACCTGAACCACTCCCAATTCCTGTGTTACATTTAATTTCTTCCTCTTGGCATGGGGAATTGGTGTGCAGGCATAGCACAGCAAAATGTCCATACACCTGATGCCTCTGGGATGCTCACAGCTTCCAGTATGACATACCTGTATGACTGTCCCTACCTAACCCTAACAATACTATAGTTAATTAATTATATTCTTTAAAATTTTTTAAATTAATTTATTATTGGATAGAGACAGACAGAAATTGAGAGGGGGAGGGGGAGATAAAGAGGGAGAGAGACAAAGAGACATCCTCGGCCTTCCTTCACCACTCATGAAGCTTTCCCCCTGCAGATGGGCATCAGGGGTTTGAACCTGGGTCCTTGTGCACTATAATGTGTGCACTTAACCAAGTGTGCCACCCCCCTGGCCCAATTAATTATATTCTATAGCTCAATGCATCTTTACTGAATTATATTCATGTAACTTTGTTCACAGAGACATCTTTAAGTGCCAATGGTGTATTTAATACTTTTTCTTGTCTGTTTTTTTTTTTTATACTTTTGTCTACTTCTAATTTTTCATTTCCTTATACTGTCTCGTGGTACCCTTTAACACTGCTGTTATGGTCCTTATTGCCTCTTACATGCAATGCATCTAACAATTAGTATTACTACTATTTAACTCCTCATTATTTTTCTTTTTTTTTTTTTTATTAAAGAAAGGATTAATTAACAAAACCATAGGGTAGGAGGGGTACAACTCCACACAATTCCCATCGCCCAATCTCCATATCTCACCCCCTCCCCCGATAGCTTTCCCATTCTCTATCCCTCTGGGAGCATGGACCCAGGGTCATTGAGGGTTGCAGAAAGTAGAAGGTCTGGCTTCTGTAATTGCTTCCTCGCTGAACATGGGCGTTGACTGGTCGGTCCATACTCCCAGTCTGCCTCTCTCTTTCCCTAGTAGGATGGGTCTCTGGGGAAGCTGAGCTCCAGGACACATTGGTGGTGTCTTCAATCCAGGGAAGTCTGGCCGGCATCCTGATGACACCTGGAACCTGGTGACTGAAAAGAGAGTTAACATACAAAGCCAAACAAATTGTTGAGCAATCATGGACCCAAAGCTTGGAAAAGTGGAGAGGAAGTATTAGGGAGGTACTCACTGCAAACTCTAGTATACTTCTGCTTTCTTACTTTGGTGCCATACTCCAAACTCAGTCAATTTCTGCTTTGCGTTTCTACTTCTTTTTTTTTTTTTTACATGCATAACATTCCCCAGATTCCCATTATTCATTCATACAACCCCCACTATTTCATTCATCATTTTTCATGGACCTGTATTCTCCCCACCCACCCACCCACCCCAGAGTCTTTTACTTTGGTGTAATACTCCAATTCCATTTCAGGTTCGACTTGTGTTTTCTTTTCTAATCTTGTTTTTCAACTTCGGCCTGAGAGTGAGATCATCCCATATTCATCCTTCTGTTTCTGACTTATTTCACTCAACATGATTTTTTCAAGGTCCATCCAAGATCGGCTGAAAACGGTGAAGTCACCATTTTTTACAGCTGAGTAGTATTCCATTGTGTATATATACCACAACTTGCTCAGCCACTCATCTGTTGTTGGACACCTGGGTTGCTTCCAGGTTTTGGCTATTACAAATTGTGCTGCCAAGAACATATGTGTACACAGATAACTCCTCATTATTTTTCATGTTTTACATCTTGCCAAATTGTATTGGATCTGCTTCTTCTTATCTTTAAAAGACTTAATAATACATAAAATTCTCAAAACAATATTTAGTAAAGTAAGCATTTGTATCCCTTTCTCTTGTCTAGAGAGATCTTTTGGAATGTAAAATCAAGCGACTTGGTAGAGTTATGAACAGAGATTGGATGGAAACAGCAATCTATATCAGTCGTTATAACAAGGAAATCCTGAGCAGTGGGTGCCTTCATGTGCAGGAAATAAAGCTCAGGGTTGGCTGTGAGAGGTATCAAAGCAATTACAAAAAGAGAAAAATTAGGACATGCCAAATATTATTTTGCACACAGTTGCTAGAGTTATGAATCACATTGCCAGTAATAGTCATTGAAAGATGCAAGAAAATTTTAGATTTTTTATTTATACTTTATGGGTTGATGACAAGACTGCTTCTTTAGTAACTACTCATATCAGAGACCATGACTCAGTAGTTTTTCAGACTGTGCTTATTGAATAACTGAATGAATGGCTGAACAAATAAGTGAATAAAGGATGTCTATTGTTCAATATTTAACTGCCATTAACATACCCAGAGCCTGTGTTTTGTGGCATTAGTCTTACCCTCCTGGGTCCTTTTTTATTCATCACAAAGAGCTTGGCTGTGTTTTGCATAGAAGAGGATGGGGAAAAGTATCACAGAGACTAACCATGTAGTCTATGAAAGAGGATTTAATCTGAGTGTAGGAGTCTTTGTTCTGCTGCTAACCTTCTTTGTATCCTTAAGAAAATAACTTGGCATGGGTCAAATGATGTGATTGGCTAAATCAATACTCTAGAATGAAGCACTGCATCTAATCAGTGCTCAAGAAACATTCAGAGAATTATTCTAATTTCCCTTTCAGCTCTGGAAGTCTGAGTCTATGAGTCTAGCAAAATCATTTTGGCAGACTTGATTCTTAATAGAGATATGTGCAGTACACTGAAAACTTGGATGCAGGCTGAGTTACTTTCTGCCTCTGCTTCCCACGAGTGGATGCTTGGCAGTTCCATTTGTAATGCCACCAAATTTATACAGAGTGGAACACCCTTAATGAACCATCCTGGCATTGCTTTCGTTGTGTTTTATGAAATTGTATCCCATATGATGGCAAAAAGAACACTGGAGCATATGCTCAGAGTACACGAATCAGCTTATTTGCCAAAATATTTTTCCTTCAAAATAGTTCAAGGGGGTTTAGGTGGGGACACACCCGGTAGAGTGCATATGTTGCCATGCAGGATGACATAGGTTCATGCCCCTGGTCTCCACCTGGTGGAACAGTACTGCAGGTCTTTTCTTTCTCTTTATCTATATCTATATCTCTATCTATCTATCTATCTACCTATCTATCTATCTATCTATCTATCTACCTACTTATCTATCTGAAAAAAAAAAGGAAAAAACAAATCAAAACTGGTCACTGGGAGCAGAGGCGTTGTTGTACAAGTACTAAGTACCTGTGATAACCTTTGTGGGAAACAAAAAAGTTCAAGGGGAATTACTTGTGTGCTTAATGACTATTTATTGTTTCCTAAAATTCTACAGGATCAGGACTGAGAAGAAGTTTCATGCAGAAACCTGAGAACTGCAGTCAGGAATCTTGACTAGGATAACCCACATCTCTGTCCATGGTTTATATGCAGCACTGCAGGTGTTGGAGCTGCTGGGTTTCAGATTACTGAGTGCTGGTATTTAGAAAACATGTCTCTATATCCACTTGTTTACTAAAGTTAGTAGCAAATATCTCTTCTTTCCACTGAGAGGGCTTACAGGCCCTATCTTCCCTATGAACCATGTCAAGTAAGGTCAGAAGGAGTAAGTCTTTATTTGTATAATTCAATCGCAAGGACTGAGATGAGATTTGGTATGTGCTTTCAAAAGAATAACAAGTCTTCTCCTTATATAAACTTTCCTGCACAACCAAATTTGGAGCAAGGTGTTGGATGAATGTACAATTCTCTAGTTTGAAGCCATCCACAAGTTGTGATTTACCTAAGAACGGTTAGTGGGTAGATAGAGGAGACATAGTTTTTAATACAGGTTGGAATTCTGATTTTGCTCTTTTACTGGCATGCAACCTGGGGAAAGTGACTTAATTTTTTGAAGGAAGTTTTCTGCTCTACACAATGAATATAGAGGAAAGCATCTGCATGTTTAGTATCAACTGTTTCTTATAACATAGCAAACACACTATACACCACCACCTTTTCCTCTTTTTTATGTGCTCAACCAGGTGTGCTACCACCCAGCTTCAATTTTTCTCTTCTTTTGTAGCTCATTTTTCTACTTACAGCAAACCTTTAATGCCCTCCAGGCTGATAGTTACACCTTTGTCACATATTACAAAAGGTCAAAGAATTAAAATGAGTAAATATTTATAAAGCATTTGGATACATGTCTGGAAACTGACAGATCAATGAACTGACATAGTAACTATACATTTTATTTACCTGAATGAGATTTACTGGGATGATTTTCAGAGTATTTCTATGAGGGGAAAAACACTTGTTTATATTAATTATTGCCTTGTGCTTGCTCGTCTAGCAATTTGTTCCACCAAATAAAATAACCTGGGGGCTGGGCGGCAGCGCAGGGGGTTAAGCACACATGGAGCCAAGCACAAGGACCTGAGTAAGGATCCTACTTGGGGTGGGGGTGGGGGGGAATCGCTTCACAGGTGGTGAAGCAGGTCTGCAGGTGTCTGTCTTTCTCTCCCGCCTCTGTCTTCCACTTCTCTCTTGATTTCTCTCTGTCCTATCCAACAACAACAACAACGATAAACAACAAGAGCAACAAAAGGGAAAAAATAGCCTCCAGGAGCAGTGGATTTATAGTGCAGGCACCTAGTCCCAGAGGTAACCTTTGAGGAAAAATTAATTAATTAATTAATTAATCCCAAATACACACTTTGACAGAGAAAATTATTTTGAGCTTCTACCCACCCTCCCTCTCTGGACAGCTAGAGATTTGATTCCATAAAGCTCCAGGGACATCTATTTAATCCTAAAGGAAAAAATGCTCTGCTGAGTAAGAATTGCAGCTTTTCTGGGCATTCCTCCAAACAGTAACTTAGTCAGGTGTGTTACTGAGGAGGACCATGTCTGCCTTGTTTTGCAAAATCTGAAGTGAAGTACACTGAAGAATACAGAAAACAGGCTTTGGTGTACTGAACACTTTCCTCTTATTAATCTAGCACATGAGAGGGCTTTGGTTTGGAACAGATCCAGCGGTTTTTCTTAGCCTCCCAAGCTCCAGACCTCTCTATCCTTTGAATTAACTGAAAACCTCCATAGACCAGGTAGCTGCTAACCAGTTTATTGAACCTGAAACATTTTGATTTTTAGGGAGAAAGAGCATAGAAGGAAAAGGAAAACGAAGGCTTTAGTGTCCCACAAAGGGGTAAATCCGTGATCACAAGTGAGTCACTGCACAATTCCCGAGCCCCAATTTCACTAAATGTAAAAGAAAATTCTCACTTGGAAACTTGTGTGTATTAAAGAAGTCAGTGGGTGTCTGGCTAGTGGTGAACTCTGTAGAGAGTACACATTACCACATGCAAGAACCCAGGTTCAAACTCCTGGTCCTCACCTCTGGGTTGAGTGAACTTTGTCAGTGTTGCAAGTGTGTCTCTCTCCTCTATCTTCCTCTTCCTCTATTTTTCTCTATCTCTATTCAAAATAAATAAATAAATGGGTTGGGAATAAAAATAACCATCAGGTTTGAAGGAACACTAGGAGGGGTAGGAGTTGAGCATTCAACAAACTCCATTAAAAATTCTGCTGGTAGTGCAAGGACCCGCTTAAGGCTCCCAGTTGGAGCCCCCGGCTCCCCACCTGCAGGGGAATAGCTTCACAGGTGGTGAAGCAGGTCTTCAGGTGCCTATCTTTCTCTCCCCCTCTCTGTCTTCCCCTCCTCTCTCCATTTCTCTGTCCTATCTAGGAACGATGACGATGACATCAATAACAACAATAACTACAGTAATAAAACAAGGGCAACAAAAGGTAATAAATAAATACTTTAAAAAAATTCTGCTGGTAAAGCCAGACCTCCCACCTTCTGCACCATACAGAGATCTTTGGTCCATACTCCCAGAGGAATAAAGAATAGGAACCTTTCAATAACGAGAAAGGCAATTAAAAAATTACGGGGGGGGGGTAGGAGTGGGTGGGAGGGATGGGTCACAGTCCTTTGGTGGTGGGAATGGTGTTTATGTACACTCCTAGCAAAATGTAGACATATAAATCAGTAGTTAATTAATGAGAGGGGGAAAATAAATTGTATGTCTCAAAGTTTCTCAAAACACAAACTGAATATTTTTAATATATAGGCTGTGTATTTGATATGCAGACTCTCTCAAAAGCCTAGACCAAGTAGATTAGAAGCATCCAATAGCACAGCACACCACAAGATACTGGATACTGTACAGAAAACCATAACAAAAGGACTTTTCAAAGTTAACCCAATTAACAAATGTGATGATAACATTAACTATCGATTGTCTTTTTGAACCCTAAGACAGCAGGAACCTCACATCTCCACTATAGAGCCCCTACTTCCCCCAGTCCTGGAACCCTTGGATAGGGCCCACTTTCCCGTATGCATCTCCCAATCCAAACCAAATAATATTGCATCCACCGATCACCACCTAACCAACGCAACGATTGCCACCTCAACACGCTTCACCTCAGACTGTGTCCAGAGACTTCACGTGTGGAATGACAACCCTTCAGCTTCATTACTCGGGTGAGACCTTTCCTTTTATAGTACACTCTAATTTCATCTCAGGTAGTTCACTTTCTAACAAAGTCCCATAACCTAGATATACACCAGTTTCTGTGAGAGAGAGCTTATGTGCACACGTATCCATAAACTACTGCAAAATATATACCTGAAAGCAGAAGTACACTAGAGTTTGCAGTGAGTACCTCCCTAACACTTCCTCTCCACTATTCCAAGCTTGGGATCCATGATTGCTCAACAACTTGTTTGGCTTCGTATGTTAACTCTCTTTTCAATCACCAGGTTCCAGATGCCACCAGGATGCTGGCTAGGCTTCCCTGGATTGAAGACCCCACCAATGTGTCCTGGAGCTCAGCTTCCCCAGAGACACACCTTACTAGGGAAAGAGAGAGGCAGACTGGGAGTATGGACCGACCAGTCAACGCCCATGTTCAGCGGGGAAGCAATTACAGAAGCCAGACCTTCTACCTTCTGCAGCCCACAACGACCCTGGGTCCATGCTCCCAGAGGGCTAGAGAACGGGAAAGCTATCATGGGAGGGGGTGGGTTATGGAGATTGGGTGGTGGGGATTGTGTGGAGTTGTACCCCTCCTACCTTATGTTTTTGTTCATTATTCCTTTCCTAAATAAAAAATTTAAAAAAATTATAGTGTATCATTAGGGGGGAAATTGGTGGAACTGAAGGTGATTATTTTGTGTGAAATAAGAGGTTAAAGGCATCTACCTAGTGGTTTTTGCACACATGTGGAGTATAGGTAACTAAAGGAACTCAAAAAAGAAATAACGACCTGTTAGATTTGGTAAAAACTATAGTGACTATCACAGAGCGAGTTTGGGGGTGGTGGTCATAGTTAAGTGTAGCTGGTGATAGGTGTGGTGAGTTGTGAGACTCATAGATGTGAGACTATACCCTTGAAGCTTTGTAATTTTGTAAATCAATGTGAAATCAATAATAATAAAACATTTTAGATATCTGAAACTTCATTAATTATATTGCAGGTGTCATAACAGTTACCTCAGTATGAATTTAAGTTGATTAAAGCAAAATCAATGACCCTGAAAGTGGCATAGTAGATTGTTAGGCTTGTAAGCAAGAGATCCTGAGTCCTATCCCCCATGCTACATGTGCCAGAGCGATGCTCTGATTCTCTTTCATAAATACATAAATAAATGTTTTTAAACATTAAAAATTATCTTCTTATCTACAGAAGACATGTTAATTTGTTAAAATAATTCAAGCACATGTCAACTACTAATACATTTTACATATTGTGTCAAATACTTCTAATAAAAACTATCACTGTTATGATAAGGATAGACTTTAATGTAATATACTATTATTTCTCTTGTTGTAATTCCCAGGGCTTTACCACACTGGGCAAACTTTACAGACAGATAAAGTGGGAGTGTGAAAAACAGTATGGCACCCAGTGCAGTGGATACCAGGGTTGAGTTTGGGTCATGGGTATAACAAAGCAGGTTCCCTTCCAGGTGAGCTACTCTGCTGGTTTTCTACACAGTTATTATTATTTTTTTTTTACAAATTTTATTTTAAATTTTCTTTTTTTTTTTTTGGCCAATCAATCCGAGTTCATTTTTGAGAAATTTAGAACATATATGGAAAACTAAGGAAGAGATTTCTATAAATTATAAATAATATGTTTCAAGTCTTGGTATGGATATTCCCATTTTTTTAATGAAAATTAGTTTTATACTATATGAAGGATGTATAACATCATAAATTCTACTTTCTCTTAATATTGTATGAGGTTTCTCATGCCAGTAAATATGATTTAGAAAAAGTTTAAGGGGGGTCAGGTGGTAGTACACCTGGTTAAGCACACACACTGCAGTGCACAAGGACCCAGGTTCAAGACCCTGGCCTACACCTGCAAGGAAAAAGCTTCACAAGTGGTGAAGCAGGGTTGCAGGTGTCTCTCTCCCTCTTTATCTCACCTCCCATTTTAATTTCTCTCTGTTTCTCTCTATTAATAAATAAATAAAAATATTTAAAACATGTTTTAAGGAGCCAGGTGGTGGCACCCCTGGTGGAGTGCACATGTTACAATGTGCAAGGACCCAGGTTTGAGCTCCCGGTTCCCACTTGCAGGGGGAAAGCTTCATGAGCGGTGAAGCAGGGTTTCAGATGTCTCTCTCTCCTTCTCTATTTCTCCCTTCCCTCTTGATTTCTGTCGGTCTCTATCCAATAAGTATATAAAGATAATAATTTAAAAAGATTACAAAAAAGTTAAAGAAAAAGTTTTAATTGGGGTATTTTTTAATTGGGGTATTTTATTATTATGTTGATATTTATTATTATTTATTATTAGTTAATTTCTACTATGTCTTCTGCATCTGAAAGCTGTCATTAATATATACATAGGCAGATATGACATTATGAAGATATATGTATTTTCATATATTGAGATATTATATTATTTGTGCCTAACATGGTTCATTATCAGGATAAATTTGTCTTTAACTGTGTTTCAGTTGCCTTTACCTCTTTGATTTTTTATTGCAGGCCTTCTAATTTTCATCTTGTTTTTTTCTTTAACAAAATTTTTTTTGAGTATAACTTTCTTATGTTATTTCTAAATATTAGCTGTTGGAGATGGCTGAAACTGACACTGTAGTCTGTGGAAGGGGGTAGGGCTGCTGGATTATAGTTTAAATGCCCAGGTGGAAGTGACAGGTTGATAAGGGAGATCTGGAGTATTAGCTTGCCTCTACTGTCAAGTAAGACTTCTTCCTTCTACTAGTATATTTAAATTACTTTTAAACTCACATTTGAATTACAGTCAGCTCTGTTATAAACATTGTTTTATGATTCTAAATCTGTTCTAATGTGATCCGTGTAGTAGAGAAGAATTTTGATAATGCAAATGTTGTGTTTTATGCATAATTTTGTCAATGAAAAGATTATGTGAGCTCAAAATCATAGTCAGCTGGGAGCAGATATGCAAAAACACAAACGTGCGCACGCACACGCACACATACACTCCCAGCACACATACATCTACCAGCTCCCTCCATTCTTCACTGTGTCTCATTTGGAGGCTCCAGCTTATCACATTTTATTCAGCTCTCCTTTTGCCCCTTTATAAAGGAGCATTCACACACTATAGGCATTATCAAATCCCACTTTCATAAACACTGTCTTATTTTTTATTCTTTTTTAAGTTTTTAAAAAATATTTATTTATTTGATAGAGACAGCCAAAAATCAAGAGGGAATGGAGACATCAAGAGAGAGACAGAGAGACACCTGCAGCACTGCTTCACCACTTGTGAAGCTTTCCCCCTGCAGGTGGGGACTGGGACTTGAACCTGGGTACTTGTGCATTGTAACATGTTCACTTAACCAGGTGCGCCACCACCTGGCCCTCAAACACTGTCTTTTTCTAAAATAAGTGTTTTTGTATTTAACCAATCAATGAGTGTAAAATGCTAACATTTCTACTTACTTATTGTTTGATTTACTTGTCTATTTACTTATTTGTATAAACTTGTCTATTTAATTATTTGTTTATATTTATGTATTTATTTAATGAGATAGATACAGAGAGAAAGACCAGAGCACTGCTTAACTCTGGTTTATGTTGGTGCTGAAGATGGAATCTGGCATCTCAGAGCCTCAGGCATGAAAGTTTTTGCATAACCATTATGATATTTCCGCAGTCCTGTGCTAATATTACTATTGAGCTTTGCTATAGTTAGAACTTTCATGGGTCCTTCAAAAGTTGGTATCATGTGAGGCTTCTATGAACAACTATATGCCACCAACCTAGAGAACCTGGAAGAAATGGACAGTTTCCTAGATACCTACAAACTTCCAAAATTAAATAAAGAGGAACTAGATAATATGAACAGGCCCATCAGAGCTAATAAAATTGAAATAGGTATCAAAAACCTTCCCAAAAATAAAAGTCCTGGACTAGATGGTTTTACAGATGAATTTTATAAAACCTTCAAAGAAGAATACCTCTAGTTTTAAAAGTTTTCTAGAAGATTGGAGATTCTGGAATACTCCCTTCCAGTTTCTATGAAGCCAACATCACTCTGATACCAAAAGCAGACAGGGACACAATCAAAAAAGAAAGCTAGAGACCAATATATCTGGTGAACATAGATGCTAAAATATTGAACAAAATTCTAGCCAACCGGATACAGTAGTATATTAAAAAGATTGTTCATCATGACTAGAAGGGGTTTATCCCAGGGATGCAAGTTTGGTTTAGTATACATAAATCAATCAACGTGATGTACACATCAATAAAAGCAAGACCAAAAGCCACATGGTCATATCAATAGATGCAGAGAAAGCCTTTGACAAAATACAATATTCCTTCATGACCAAAACACTGCAAAAAATGGGAATAGATGGAAAATTCCTGAAGATAGTGGAGTCTATATATACCAAACCTACAGCCATCATCATATTCAGTGGTGCAAAACTGGAAGCATTTCCCCTCAGATCAGGGACTAGACAGGGTTTCCCACTATATCACCTTTATAGCTCAACACAGTGTTGCAAGTTCTTGCCATAGAAATCAGGCAGGAGCAAGGAATTAAAGGGATACAGACTGGAAGAGAAATAAAACTCTCCCTATTTGCAGATGACATGACAGTATACATAGAAAAACCTAAGGAATCCAGCAAGAAGCTTTTGGAAATCATCAGGCAGTACAGTAAGGTGTCAGGCTACAAAATTAACATTCAAAAGTCAGTGGCATTCCTCTATGCAAACACTGAGTTAGAAGAAGATGAAATCCAGAAATCAATTCCTTTTACTATAGCAACAAAACAATAAAATATCTAGGAATAAACCTAACCAAAGAAGTGAAAGACTTGTATAATGAAAATTATGAGTCATTACTCAAGGAAATTGAAAAAGACACAAAGAAGTGGAAAGATAGTCCATGTTCATGGGTTAGAAGAATTAACATCCTCAAAATGAATATACTACCCAGAGCTATCTACAAATTTAATGCTATCCCCATCAAGATCCCAACCACATTTTTTGGAGAATAGAACAAATGCTACAAATATTTATCTGGAACCAGAAAAGACCTACGATTGCCAGAACAATCTTGAGAAGAAAGAACAGAACTGGAGAGAGGCATCATACTGCCAGATCTCAAACTGTATTATAGGGCCATTGTCATCAAAACTGCTTGTTACTGGAACATGAATAAACACACTGACCAGTGGAATAGATTGAGAGCCCAGAAGTAAGCCCCAACACCTATGGACATCTAATCTTTGACAAAGGTGCCCAGATTATTAAATGTGGAAAGATGAGTCTCTTCAACAAATGGTGTTGGAAAAAAATGGGTTGAAACATGCAGAAGTATGACACTGAAACACTATATTTCACTAAACACAAAAGTAAATTCCAAGTGGATCAAGGACTTGGATGTTAGACCAGAAACTATCAAATACTTAGAGGAAAATATTGGCTGAACTCTTTTCCGCATCACTTTTAAAGACATATTTCAGCTACAAAGAAGACTAATGCAAGCATAAACCTATGGGACTACATCAAATTAAAAAGCTTCTGCACAGCAAAAGAAATCACTACCCAAACCAAGAGACCCCTCACAGAATGGGAGAAAAATTTTACATGCCATACATCAGACAAGAGGCTAATAACCAAACTACAAGAAAACAAATAACCCCATCCAAAAATATGGAGAGGACATGAACAGAATATTCACTATAGAAGAGATCCAAAAAGCCAAGAAACACATGAAAAAATGCTCCAAGTCTTTGACTGTCAGAGAAATGCAAATCAAGACAACAATGAGATACCACTTCACTCCTGTGAGAATGTCATACATCAGAAAAGTTAACAGCAGCAAATTCTGGAGAGGTTGTGGGGTCAAAGGAACTCTCCTACACTGCTGGTAGGAATGTCAATTGGTCCAGCCTCTGTGGAGAACAGTCGGGAGAACTCTCAGAGGGCTAGAAATGGACCTACCCTAGGATCCTGCAATTCTGCTCCTGGGGATCTTTAGGAACCCAACACACACATCCAAAGAGATCTATGTACACATATGTTCTTAGCAACACAAATTGTAATAGCCAAAACCTGGAAGAAACCCAGGTGTCCAACAAAAAATGAGTGGCTGAGCATATTGTGGTATATATACACAATGGAATAGTACTCAGCTATTAAAAACAGTGACATCACTGTTTTCAGCCGATCTTGGATGGACCTTGAAAAATTCATGTTAAGTGAAATAATTCAGAAACAGAAGGATGAATATGGGATGATCTCATTCTCAGGCAGAAGTTGAAAAGCAAGATCAGAAGAGAAAACACAAGTAGAACCTCAACTGGATTTGGCATGTTGCACCAAAGTAAAAGACTCTGGGGTGGGGGTGGGGAAGAATACAGGTCCAAAAAGGATAACGGAGGACCTAGTAGGGGTTGTATTGTTATATGGAAAACTGGGGAATGTTATGCATGTACAAACTATTGTATTTACTATGGAATGTAAAACATTAATTCCCCAATAAAGAAATAAAATAAAATTGTATGTTGAAAACCATTTTCTCAAGACAGTGATGTCAGGAGGTAGGGCCTTTCAGAGGTGCTGAGATCATTAGGGCTGTGTCCTCATGAATGTTATTAGTGCTTGTATAAAAAAAGAACCCAGAGAGATCCCTTGCTCATTCTCCTTTACTGTGTGAGGATCCAGTGAGAAGGATATGTCTACAAACCAGAAAATGCTCCCACCAAATCTGCTGGTGCCTTAAACTTTTAGAACTGTGAGACATAGATGTCTATTAGATACCTCTCAGACTAAGTGAATAAAGACAGGCTATCTCTTTCTGTACCACTGGCAAAGTATACATTTCCCTAATACAACTAGAAGATGTAATGTATTATTATTTCTAGTTTTGTAATTTCTATTGTGATAGTTATACAGTGAGACATATTTTAGGAACACATGTCACACAATAGTTAGACTGAATCTATATGTGATTCCTTGAGGCAATTTTATGTATGGGAATTCTGAGAGCTATTTTCCATAAACTGAAAAATTTCTATTGTGGAGGTCCAAAAGTTGTTTGTTTTCTGGTTGATGTTGTCCAAAGGTAGACTTTGAACTCACTGGGACAATGTGTCTCTAGATGAAGATTCTTTTTTAACCTGAAAGATTCCACAAAAGGCAGTGACTAACATTCCTCTCACACCAACTGCAGGATACTGCTCCTTACTGTTTAATTTTATTTGCACATATATCTATCTTAAAACTATCTTGTCTGTATGACAGTATTGGATGTGCTACATTCCATTTTATAGTTGTCTTATTGTTCCTACTAGACTAACTACTCAGGTCTTGTTCACAATTGAAATAACACCACTTAAAGCAGTACATATCACATACAGATTAGTAAGTATATGCATACTTTAAACTAAAGATCCTTTTTGACATGTTCAACATGAAAACATCATACCAACTATTTACTTGCGGAAATCCATTAGTCATTATTTTGAGGTCCCCTCTCACTAAAAATATATCAGCTTAATGTACATTTTCAAAGTATTAATAAAAATCTTAGCAAATAGATTACATAATGATCCCGAAATCAAATATAGGCTTTTTTTTAAAAAACAAAAAACACTACTTTCCAGTTTTTTTTTTTTTTCTTAAACTGCATTTACTTCACTTAATATCTAAGAATAGCTCCCTAAACATATCAGTTTGGATGGTAACAGAGAGGAAGGGCAAAGATTTGTTGATTCTTGACAAATACCAATAGAACAAGTAATTAGAGGTGCTGGCAGGGAAAGGGGAGGTAAAAGTCTGACCTAAGGCAGCCTCAGAGACTGCTGGTAAATAAAGTGAAATAGCTCCCAACACTAAACTGAACAATCTAAGGTTGCCTTTCAGCAAACATTGATCTAGTGCCCCCTAATGGCAATGTCTAGTGCTAGAGGCTGGAGAAACAACAGGAAAAAAAAAATCAAAAATTTTCCCCTCAATAAATGGAAAGTTCAGTGAGAACAGTATAGGCATTAACAGGACACCAAGTTTTAAATGTATGTTGTTTAAAAGAAAATGTGTGAGAGAATGTCTCAGATAAGGAAATGCCTGCTATTTTAATAAGGACCTTTGGATTGATAGAGAAGTGTTGAACTTGAAAGTGGTGCTGTGCCTGTCACCTACCTCTGTTCTCCCATGTCCACTCCCCACTCCTGCTTTGTGATATCTCAGAAAATTGCCTTCCCCAGCCTCCACTGCTTTTGGGTTTGTAGCTAAGTTTGGCTAGTAGGAAGCATATATTGGACACAGAAGGACAGAAGTAATGGAAAAACTAAGTTCTTTGCCTCCTCTCCTCTGCCTTGGCAGCATCCTTGTGTCTGGTCAGGATCCCGTGGCCCCAGGCCCTTCCAGACATGTCTTTCATGCTTCAGCTTTACTCTGGTGGTCCTGATTGTTGGGCCAGGTAATATCTCAAGTGTGGATTTAAGTTGATGCTAATCTTAAAGTCCCCTATTTCTTTTCTACATTTTAACTTTTCAGTTTTACTCAAGCAACACACCTTCCTGTATTTGAAATCTCTAGGAACCTTCACTGCCACAGGAGATAAACTGCTCATAATGTGAAAAAACAAACAAACAAAAAACCAGCATAGTTGGAGAGTGGAGGTTGGGGGTGGAGTCCTAGGAGTCAGTGGTGGTTGTGGGGTTAGAGATCACTTAGAAACATCAGGATTCCCATGAATGCTGATCATTTAGTGCTGAGCAGCTCTTTGGGAAGGTTATGGAGGATTTGTTCCTGTACAGCTGTTTTAACCAAATACAAGGACAAAACGTGGCCAAGATAAGAAGCATGTAACAAAGCTGAAAAGATTGGGTTCTATGCCAACTCTTTTTTCCCCTATCAATCTTATTTTTATTTTTTTAATTTTTTTTAAAGATTTTATTTATTTATTAATGAGAAAGCTAGGAGGAGAAAAAGAAAGAACCAGACAGCACTCTGTTACATGTGCTGCCAGGCGTTGAACTTGGGACCTCCTGCTTGAGAGTCTTATGCTTTATCCACTGTGCCACCTCCTGGACAACACATATTAGGTTTTTAAAATTTTTTATTTATTATTTTTTAAATTTATTTATTGGGGAATTAATGTTTTACATTCAACAGTAAATACACTAGTTTGTACATGCATAACATTTCCCAGTTTTCCATATAACAATACAACCCCCACTAGGTCCTCTGGCATCCTTTTTGGACCTGTATTCGTCCCCCAACTCCCAGAGTCTTTTACTTTGGTGCAATACGCCAATTCCAGTTCAGGTTCTACTTGTTTACCTATCAATTTTAAATCAGCTATTTGGAACTCTAAAAAGTGAGCCACCCACACAGAATATCAGACGTGGAATGTGTCCTACCACTTCAAATTGTATGTGTGGGGATGCTAAAGCTTTTTGCATTAAAACAACAATGGTAGAAACTGCCCCGCTCTCTGAAGGGAGGCTGGGTTAACATACTCTGCCACTCAAGGAAGACTGGTCCTGAAATGAGTAGAGCCTAGAATACTCCTAGCCATGACCATGAATATGATTTTAAACTGGCAGGGATGCACAGGTTACACAGGTTCCTGTGTTAAGGATGGATAGATGTGGGCCCTAGGTCAGATGGATGGGATTTATAGTTAGCAGTAATTATATACTTATCCCATATTTGGAGGCTACTCTCTGATCCATCTTTCTAGTACTATTTCCAACTCTGACATCATCTTCCTAGATAATACTTTCAGCCAATCTGCATGTTAGCTATCAGATTCAGACAAAAATTAGCAAAATCATGGGCCTCTTGGAATATACTTAAAATAGACCTCCTAGCTTCTTCCAACATGAAGACACAAAATTCCATCTGCTATATTCTTACCATTAGGTTCCTGATTATTAAACAATTCATTCTGCTTTATATCTTAATGCTTTTCAGCCACCAAGTTTCAGATGCTACTGTAATGCCAACCTGACTTCCCTGGGCAGACAACCTCACTGAACAGTCCTTCCCAGAGCCCTACCTCACTTGAGAAAGATAGGAACAGGCTGAGGGGTATGGATCGACTTGTCAACACTTATGTCCAGTGGAGAAGCAATTACAGAAGCCAGAACTCCCAACTTCTGCACCCCATATTCCCAGAGGGATAAAGAGTAGGGAAGCTTCCAGTGGAGGGGATGGGATGTGGAACTCTGGTGGTGGGAATTGTGTGGAATTGTACCCCATCTTATCACACAATTTTGTTGATCATCATTAAAGTACTAATAAAATTAAAAAAAAATGTTTTGTTCATAGTCACAGTTGCCATCACCAGAACACGCCATTCTGCAGTCCTGGCTCATGTCTACACTGTTATTTGAACCTTAAACCCTCTCTAGGTCTTAGTTCATTCCTGCAGGTTTAGGCATCGGTAACTAAAGGCTTATAAACAAATCTGAAAGCATTTGTTTCAGGTATGTATTTATTTACATGTATATATGCACAAATTTATAAATTTTGAACTAACAATAATGAGCATGCTACTTCTTCCAAGGCTGTCAGATTGGAGAGATTTTAAAAAGGGCAAAGTAAGTGAATAATGCAATAAGCAGTATAATCAAATAAATGAGGGGATAATTCAGGTAGTAGAATATATTCTGCTTTGTTAGAAAAGCAAACAAGCAAGCAAACAAGCAAACAAACAAACAAAAACAGCAACAAAAAAATCAACTCTCCAGTCTGCATGGTTTAGTATATTTTCATGCAAAATAGTCCCTAGGAATTCCTAATGAGATATCACTTCTATATGTAGATTGAAGACCAAGTTTGGGGATAAAATAAACACAGAGACAAAAATCTTAGAGACATTATCTGTTTAATAAATATGATTGTAAAAGCAATAAACAAGAGCAATTATACATTACACTACATAGTCTTTAACAAAAAATACATCAAAAAAGTCATTTTAAAATTAGAAGTAGTTCCGATACTATAAGAAAACTTTTTTTTAATTGGCTTCCTATAAAAATAAGTTGGCAAATGAGGGGTTTCAATGCTCAGTTGGAATCCTGGAAAACACAGAACAGCTGTCAAGCACCCCACTGCTCTCAAAGTTGCTGTTTGAAACTTCTGGAAAAAAGGCAAAGCAAGCCTCTGCATTTTGGACAGTGAATCCAATTAGGAGTAAGGCAAAGGAGACAAGTGTTTAGGTTGGTTGTTCAATGTAATGCAAGCTTAGTTTGCCTTCTGGGAATTTGGAAAACACTTTGATATAAGAATTTCAGACTGTCCTGTATCTGACCTTCCTCATTTATCTCTCTCTATCCACTCCACTGGGTTTCTGCCCACCGAACTCCATCTTGTTTGCACCTGCTGTCACTGAGTAGGTAGGCACTTGGGCCCTTCCCATTTTTATACTCTCATTACTGCTGTCTCTTTGAGACTAAACTAGAATAATCTAGGACTGTTGTTCTCAAACTAGTATACGTCATAATAAACTAGTTCTCAAACTAGTATACGTCATTTATAAAATTGGAACAATGGGCCCCATTCTGGAACTTTTAGTTCAAAAGGTTTGAGGTGAGACTCTTTTTTTTTTTTTTTTGATGATTCTGATACTTGTTCCAGGTGTCAGACTTTGAGAACCAAGAGTTAGATCACGGTAACAATGAGGTCCACCTGAACAGTACCTTGCCTCACTAATCTCCTACTGGTGTGGGGGAAGCTGCAGGGAAGGGTCCCTGAAAAAGCTGGAGATGCTGAATCTGGAGTCTGGTCATTTTCCAAAATGCCAGGCATCTTGTGCTCACCTCTGCTTTTACCTAGGACTTAAAAGCCTACCCTTCCCTACCTCTTTTCATTCCTTTATTCCTTCAACAACAGCTGTCTCAACACTACTTTAGGCAAAGCACTGTGCAAGATTAAGAGTGCTACCCTTCATCTCATGATTTTCCAATTAAAATTAATTGAACTGCAACTCTGAGGACTCCCTGTGCTGTTTTGAGTGAGCCTCTTCCTTTGTTTTTGTTTCCAAATACTTCTGTCTCCCAGATTGCATGTGGGAGGCTCCAACTGAAGAAGATCAATGTGGATGTTTCCTATGAGGTAGGAAGCCTGGCAGGTTGGGATCATTTAAGTTCTACAAAGAGATGGGTGCCTCTAGCAAACTCCACTTTCCGGATCAACCTGGACATCCTCAAGCATAAAACTCTCTGCTTGATAAATTAAGACTGCAGCTTTGCTACTCTTCTTCTGCATGAGCTACAGAAGGACAAAGGTTTCAGGATATTTTGGACACTCCTTTACCCACAGGGCCTTGTTATACTCCATTGCTGGCTTTGCAACACAGCTAAGAAGAAGGCTACGCTCTCTGAGAGGTTCCTCAAAAACTGTTTTTATCTGTATTTGCTCAATTCCATGGGCTTCTGCTGGATGTGATTTTGTCTCTTTCTTTCATGACTGACTGCCCTGGGAAACTGGGATTATTGTATGCTTTGAGTACATCTGCTTTATTTAGTCATATAACTTGTCCTCTCTAAGCTCAAAAATGTTTATTTTGCAGACATCAGAGATTGCTGAACACACATGTAAATTGACAGGGGACTCTTGACAGAATCAAAATCTCATCCTAACGTAAGGTAAAACCTTCATATAGTCTCAGATATTTTCGATGCTCTCAAACATGAAATCCATGAAATGCTTTTTCTTCTGGTTAAAATCTGTTTTATTTTACAAATAGCTTTGCTCTACTGTGAGAGAAGAAATACTGGCTGACAGCAACCATCACAGGAAGAAATTGCCCTGTCACATAGCAACATGTTCAAAACATTTCTCACAAGAATCTTTCTAGAGTTTGAATACACTAGATATTTTTAATGTGTCAGAATACCACGGTTCATCGGTATGCTTTGTTTTCTAACATACATGGCCAGGTTTGAATTATTCTGCATACATCAACTCTTTATATGTTTCCAGGTGGGAATATTTAGAAGGGGTAGGTTCTACTGGAGGTGACACAGGATCCAGAAAGTTGAACCCTGCAGGGGAGGACGCAGCTTGGTCAGTGTGTACAGAAGCTGGCATGCTTGGAAGTGTACAAAACTGACTAGGAGTCATGGGGTAGAGCTGGCAGAGGCAAGGTCAATGTTTAGGGAACAGCATGGCTAATGTTCACAATTGAGCAACAGTTTGGGGAAGAAAAGATAGGAGTGGTGGAAGGATAACTTGGGGCTTGGAGGGAAGAGTTACCAAGCCATCAATGGATCATGACCACACATGGAAAGCAAACAACGGGAAGGCCAGACATCTGTATGCTTTGTTTTCTACCTAAGTTGGGGCAGGATGGAAAGTCTTAAGGGGAAGCAGTCATGATGGAAGGGGTGAACGGGAAACAAGGTTCACTTCTGACATGCCTGCCTCCCCTGGTTTTCTTTTTTAACCAATCTGCGTGTATACATGGAACTTTCCACTTATTTCTCCATTTTGGGGGCCCCACAGAATAGAGAAAGCAACCCTGTGGCCACTCCTGGCCAGCAGAATACCAAAGGGAACTTAGGAGGGAAAAGTGGCAATAAGGAAGGTAGAACAGAGAAACAGCTCAGGGTTTCAAACTCCTGTGCATGTAACTGTATCTTACGAAAGAGGCTAAGGTGGCTATTCCACCCATCAGCCTGTAATGCTAAAAGAGATGTTAAATCTAGAGCCAAGAATATTTCCAAAAATACATGCAGATTTCCTTGGCCTATATATGTTAGGAATTTCCTACAAACACGACCGATCAGAAAAGAGAGAGAAAGAAAGGGGGAGGGGAGTGTTTTCCATTAAAATAGAGCACCTGTACACTGCCCCTCCAAGCATGTTCTCAAGGTATTGTCCACATGCACAGGCTTAAAGCTAAAAACCCTTGTTGTCTGTGTCTGAAGAATTAAAAAGTCCCGATGCAGTGAGTGTTTGTTTGTTTTGTTTGTATTTTGATTTTTTTTTTGTTTTAGTTTAGTTTGTTTTTTGTTTTTACTGGCGTCCTCCATTCAAACATTTACATAGGTAGGGATTTCTTTTGTGCTTTGATTCTCAGCAACTATGGAAATACTTCCTGGCAAGATAGGAAACAGAACAACAGAAGAAAGGAAAAACAAAAAACATAAAGTTAGTGGTCATGAAGGATGATGCACTTGACAAGAGCGAAATTCATTCCTGATCAGCTGGTCGCCTGTAGCCTTTGGGGGGGGGTTTCCTTAGATTGCAAAGTGTGTCCCAGCAGATCCCCGCTTTGGCGTTGAAGGTGGAGTGGAGTGTCTTGCTCTTTGCAATCGGAGAGATGAGTCACCAGGTTGAGTAGAAGGGGAGGGAGGGGAGGGTAAAGCTACTCTCCTAAGAGAAAACGTGTAACACTTACTCATTTAATGACACTGGAAAAAGAAAGGTGTCAGAGACTTTGCAAAGGGCTGAGATGGTCCTGGAGGAGGAGGGATTGCTACTTTAATAAACAGCTCTGTGTTTCACACCCCATAGAAATGGGATTGAAAACCAAACAACCCAAAGAAATAATGCACTTAGAAACTTTCAAAGCAAACAGGGTGAATGCTTCTCTGGACTTGAAGACAGAAAAGGAGTATTTCTTTCTTTCTTCCTTATTTTTTCTTAACCCAAAGCAATTACACATTTATCATTCTGTCTCCCCAAATAAAAGAAAGTACATTGTGAAAATTGGATACCAGATGTGGCTGCAGTTATTTTTATTACCTCTAACATGAGTTTGTCATTGAATTTAAATTTCCCTCTAAATCAGCCACAGAACTTTCTTGTATCTATTTAAATAAAAGGTTATTTTTAAATCTAAAGACTTCTCTCCCCTCCCCCCAGTAACAGTTAAAAAATCTTATGGGAGGTTCTTCTAGGTGCTCAGATATTTATCACATTAGAGTTAAGCATGAATGGTTATATAATAAATTATCCATCCTCGTCAGCACACTGCAGGGTCTAGGTGGGAACATTTATAACTCCTCATGACATCAGATAGAAGGAAGCAAAGAAAAAGATTGGCAAGGGTGCTTCCACTGAATTGTCTCACTTCTTAGAAATTCTGTTGCCATAAATATTAGGCATTAACAACTGCACAACAGGCTCAGTTGAGAGAAAGCTCTATTAAAAGACTTCTGCTCAAGCAGCCAAAGGAAATAGCTTAGCTGGAAGAGCACAGGACTTGTCAGAGGTTTCCAGTTCTTATCCTGGCCTCACAGATGCTAAAGTGTTGATCTAGCTTCTCTCTCAGTCATATGAAACTCTTTCTCTCTCTCTCTCTCTCTTTCTCTTTCTTTCTCTCTTTCATATGATAGAAACTTAAAAGGATTTTTGTTTGTTGGTTGGTTGGTTTAAGACTTAAATATGGAGACAGAAAAAGGAAGAAGAAATTGCAATGAAATAGTCTAACTTCAGGAGTCCCTGTTCCCAGGATTTTCTGCAAATTCTATGTCCTGTTTCTTGCTTTTTTAGGGGAGGGGGCAGTTTTTTTTAAATTCCTACTACATTAAAAAAAAAAAAAAAACAATTCCAGGGTGATCAGGCTGTCACTCTCAGGTCTGATGATGTCCTGCTCTAACAGTGTTTGGAGCAGGTGTGCCTCCACAGAGCTGTCTCAAGATGAGACTGCTGCTTTCTGTTATTGGCCATTACATCTTCCATCCCTCAAACCCAGCCTGGTGCTCCAGATCACCAGACCTCTGAGGCCTGTCCCGGCACCTTGTTAGAGCAGATATACCTATAAACCTTTCTACCTATAAACATTTGAAACCCAGTAATTTATCAATAATTTTTACAAAAAGGAATAACCCATGAAAGAAAAATAGAATTGGACAGGAGCAAGTTATTATTATTATTGTTATTGTTATTTTCTTTCTTCATTTTAAGGGAAGGAAGCAAGGTAAAAGGTAACTTAGCTTTTTCATTCAGGAATGTTAGAGCAGAAGAAAGGGGTTATTTCAAGCTAGGAAGGGGTTAGAGAGAGAGTCAGCCATTCACTACTTGGGCCAGAGAGCTGATGACTACCAGGAATCATTTACCTATGAGCTGTGACTCCACCTTGTCATCTATCAGCTGGCCAGGCCTCCTTAGTTCAGTCTGAGGGATATGGGGCCTGCTTTCAATGTGACTGACTTGACTGACCATCTCTCGTTCTTTCTCATTCTGCATCTGGGCATAAACATTAATCCCCGGGATCTTCCTAAAACATTAACAGAAACCATCACTGCTGTGTATATCTCTGCATACTTCTGAACCTGTCAGGGAGAAGGCAGTGGGGTGGGAGGGAGACATGGATGGAGGGATACATACCTTTTAAACTTATAGATGACAAATACTGCCAACCCCACAAATACCACTGAGAGCAGCATCAACATAGCAGAACCACTATGGGTTGGATTGAGGTCCACCAGTGGGGCTGGGGAGAAAATAAGGCAAGGTCATGAAAAGAGACTAGAGTAGCCAAGAACCCAGAGAGGCATAGTAAGTCCCAGAAAGCAGCAGGAGTCCTACATACAAGACACATGTCACATGCCCAGGTGCATGCAGCTGAACATCCTGTTAAAGAAACTCAGTGGAGAAATGTAAAGCCTAGATGCTAGTGTCAGAGTCCTTGGATTTAAAGATTTCTCTAGAAAGTTGTTGTGGCCAGCTGTGCTGGTTGTGTGGCCCTAACCAAGTTATTACACCTCAAAATATCTTTAGCTGCATGGTGAGGGTTATCTTATCAGGCATGTGTGAGGATTCAACATATTAATGCATGCACAACACTGATAACAGTCCCAGTAATATGCCCAGTAATATGTAAACCTTCAATTTGTATTAGCTTTGATTACTGTGGCTGCTATTATTTTTAACCAGTATGGGAAACAGCATAATCCAATCTAATAATACGAAAGTCCCGTTTTCTGAATGCAAGCTTTTCCCACTAGGCAAAATAGAATCAGAAAGACAACTAATAGAAATGTTTCTATGAACTATCCTATCTTTCTCTCTTCTCCTCCAGATGTTTTCATGTGGAAGAAGTAACTGTCAAGAAGAGGAGAAGGCTTATGTATTTTTCACACAGAAAGTCCATGGCTAAGTGAATATTTCACAAGAGCAGCCATGCTGATACAAAGTTCTAATAGCTTTAGCAGGAAAAGCCAGATTCTCAGATAGCATGAGTTTTCTCTTCATGGACCAGAGAGATGCCATATATATATATATATAACAGGGAGATAAAACAGTTTCACTTAGAATGATGCTCTCGGGAACATGACTTGTCTCCCTTCTACACCATCCTCCTTCTTAGGGTCAAATCTTCTGTACTTTAATCATTTTGTCTGCAATTAACTTTCAGCCTCTGGGAAAATGAATGTCTGTAAACATGGCATAGAAGATGAACTACATGTACTTATAGTAACCTGGGTGTCCACCTTTTCCTTCCATTAATTTAGGCAAAGTCTGTTACGTAGTCATGTGGGTGACTTTTCAGCACTGCGTTCTACAGTTTCCTCAGTTACCAAGCCAAGAGGGCAAAGTTCTGGCTTTTGATATGAAGGTTTAAGTATATTTGACCACAATACTGACTATGGTCTCAGCTAAGACTCACAGCTGCTCTTTCTCTGTCTTTTTTTTTTCTTTTGTAGAATTACATCACAGTCTCTAGGAAGTAGACTCTATATAGCAAATGAGAAACAAAAGCTAAGTCCTCTCACAGGAACATGTTTAGCTTTAGTAGAAGGAGTTTCCCAGGAGGCACTCCTGTAACCTCAGGGCCTCTTCCTTTCCCATAAGCCAGGTAGCCCTGTGTAAGAAGACAGATGTGGCTGGATCCAAGGGGGACATTCAGGACAAATATACTCTCACTTTAAAATCAGAAAAGAAAGGTCTCTCTACTCAGGTAACCATAGTGATATCAGCATAGGAGACCAGAAGTCCTTTGAATCTCAACTGTAGTTGGCAGGGTCTCTCTCTCTCTCTCTTTTTACTTCCTATTTAAAAAAACAAAACAAAACAATTTTCTTGCAGGAAGGTAAGGATTGTGTTAACAGTACAGTTGTTGACAGATGGTTATAATTTCTCATCTCCCCACTGTGTGTATCCACAAAACACTCTCCCCAGCAACTTGGGGCCTTTCTCACCATCATGTACCAGGACCCCAGTGTCATGATGTCTTCAGAGAAAGAGGACAGCTTTCATTCATCATTGAGATTGTTTACTACAAACAACTATCGGGAAGTTGAGGATGGGGTTATAATCTCCGCTAAACAGATAAAAGGTTCTCATGGGTTATTGTCTTTGCAAAGGACTCGGACAATGGAGAAAAAAATACTCAGCACTGAGGTATTTTTTTTTGTTGTTTTGTTTTGGTTTTTTGCCTCCAGGGTTATTGCTGGGACTGGGTGCCTGAACTACAAATCCACGGCTCCTGGAGGCCATATTTCCCATTTTGTTGCCCTTGTTATTGTTGTTGTTGGGTAGGACAGAGAAATTGAGAGAGGAGGGGAAGACATAGAGGAGGAGAGAAAGATAGACACCTGCAGACTTGCTTCACTGCTTGTGAAGTGACCTCCCTGCTGGTAGAGGGCCGGGGGCTCGAACCAGAATCCTTGTACACCAACCTAGAGACACAATTATTTTATTTTGACTCTCATGTAGTCCCCATACTTTTCAGACACAACTATATTAAAAAAAAAAAAACTCAACTGTCATGTAGTTTCACCTGTAACTCAAAAAGATGAGCCCTGTGGCTGGGCAGTGTTGCATCGGGAGAGTGTGTACATTTCCATGGAACAAGAACTGTGTTCAAGACTGCCCTCCCCCACCACTTGCAAAGAGGAAGCTTCACAACTGGGGAGGCAGTGTTACAGGTATCTATTTTTCTCTCTCCCTTTCTACTCCCACCTTCTTAAATTTTTCTCTGTCATTATCAAAACGAAAAAATAATAATAAAAAATAAAAATGGTCACCAGAAGAGGTGGATTTTAAAAAAATATTTATTTATTTATTTATTTCCCCTTTTGTTAACCTTGTTTTTTATTGCTGTTGCGGTTATTGTTGTTGTTGTTATTGATGTCGTCGTTTTTAGATAGGACACATAGAAATGGAGAGAGGAGGGGAAGATAGAGAGAAGGAGAGAAAGACACCTGCAGACTTGCTTCACCACTTGTGAAGGGATTCCCCTGAAGGTGGGGAGCCGGGTGCTCGAACCAGGATCCTTAAACCGTCCGTGCGCTTTGCACCACGTGCGCTTAACCTGCTGCACTACTGCCTGACTCCCAAGAGGTAGATTTTTATTTTACAGATATTGAACCCCAGTGATAACCCTAATGGCAATATATATGGCTCTCTCCACCTCCTTAATTCTACCCTTTATTTCTGGATACCATCATAATACCAGTATCACAATACCTTATCATACTTAAGGAAATGATAATAAGAAGCCATTTTAAAGGTAATGATCTAATGCAAAGCCTTAATTTGACAGACATTTAGAATGGTTAGAGGCAGGTTAGCTTCATTAGCTCAATTTCTAACTTCTGGCAGATCATTCTTAAATAATAAGCAGAATATCAGTGTAATGGAGCATCCAAACCTGTTCAAAAGGGTTAGCATATGGAATAAATGGGAAAGAAAGCACTATTGTGCGTGCGTGCGTGCATGCGTGCGTGCGCGCACACACACACACACACACACACACACATCACACACTTAAGATTCCTTTTTCCCCCTTCTTCCTCTTCTTGTCCTCTGCCTCATAAACTTAAACCCTTCATTTCAAAGTCATTCCAACTCAGATCATCATTCATAAACAAGCAGCAGTAATACTGCTAAGTAAATTGCATATTATTTTGGGAAAATGATTTGCTGCATCCCGAGTTCTAAAATCTATGCTATTCACCCTCTCTGTCTCAGCATCACTTGGTTACTTCTCAGAGTGGGTGAGCATGAGGCACCAGACAACACCAGGGAAGACCAGATGCCACTGACCTCTGGGTTCCATAGGTAACTTCTGCTGGCTGATCTGCAACTGAATATAAAGAGGCCCCTTATTGCTCCTCATAACAGCAGCCACATGTCTTAGTGTTCCCAGCAGTGAAGTGCATTTGTTATGTTCTGCTGAAGAATGGAAACTTGTGATAAATGGGCTTTAGCTTGTTGTGTGGAATTAACATAAATTAATCCCTCTCCCAGCGCAGCCTAAACAAGGTAGCAGTGTGGAGGAAAGTGCTGAGCAGTTTATTTGCTATTATTCATGCACAGAGTAAAACTGGGCTTCACAGCAGTTCAAGTGACTTGGAATTCCTAAGTTTGGATTTGGGGTGTAGCTAAGACTTGGCAAGCAATTCAGAGATGCACTGAAGTATTTCATTCTATTCATGCTAGTGTGGGTACATTGTAATAATGCTGGCAGTAGTAACAGCAGTTAGAGCTGAGTGTGAACGGTAGTGTATACTGACTGTGAAATAAATAGTTTTGTGTGGATGGGAGAAGGTTCATAATTCCATAACTGAAGTTAAGTAATTGATAAATTCCCTTTTTGGAATCAGATTCTGATTCTGTGACTCACAGATATGATCTGAATACAACCTCAGTTTTCCCAATTGCAAAATGGTGGTGAAAATAGTGCCTATTTTAAAAATTGTGTGAATGAAATAAGGCATAATTTTGAAAATAGTATATGGGTGGTCTGGGAGATGGCACAGTGAATAAAGCGCTGGACTCTCAAACACAAGGTCCTGAGTACAATACCCAGCAGCACATGTACCAGAGTGATGTCTGGTTCTTTCTCTCTCTCTTCCTATGTTTCTCATTAATAAACAAATAAAATCTAAAAAGAAGGAGGAGGAGAAGAATAAGGAGAAGGAGAAGAAGGAGAAAGAGGAAGAAGTGGAAGAAGAAGGAGGAGGAGAAGAGGTAGAAGACATAGTATATAGTAGCTTACAAACAACCTGAATCAAGACCACCCTGAAGAGTCTGTGAAAAAATGCCCTTTCTTGGTCTTTGCTTAAGACAAACTGCATCTCTCTCTGGGAGTGGGTCCCAGAAATCTATATATGTAACAAGCTACACGAGTCATTATTATGACTGCTAGTTTGAGAGTACTGCATGGTAGGCCCTATTAACTGTCGTTATCCAGTCCTTCAGCAGGAACCTCACATTTCCACTACAGAGCCTATATTTCCCCCAGTCCTGGAACCTTAGGGTGGGGTCCACTTTCCTGCATGCTTCTCTCAATTCATACCAAATAATATTGCATCCGCCAATCCCAACCTAATCAACGCAACGAGTACCACCTCAGCGTGCTTCACTTCAGACTGTATCCAGAGACTTCAGGTGTGGAATGACAACCCTTCAGCTTCATTACTCAGGTGAGACCTTTCCTTTCATAGAATTCTCTAGTTCCATTCCAGGAGGTTCACTTCCTAACAAAGTCTCAAAACCTAGATATAGACTAGGTCCCGTGAGATAGAATGTATGTTCACACGTATCCATAAACTAGGGCAAAATATATACCTGAAAGCAAAAGTACACAATAGTCTGCAGTGAGTACCCCACAACACTTCATCTGCACTATTCCAGTCTTTAGGTCCATAATTGTTCAACACTTTGTTTGGCTTTGTATGTTAACTCTCTTTTCAGCCACCAGGTTCCAGATGGCAGCATGATGCCGACCAGACTTCCCTGGACAGAGGACCCCACCTATGTGTCCTGGAGCTCTGTTTCCCCAGAGCCCCAGCCTACTAGGGAAAGAGAGAGGCAGACTGGGAGTATGGATTGACCAGTCAATGCCCATGTTTACCTGGGAAGCAAGTACAGAAGTCAGACCTCCCACTTTCTGCATCCCACAATGGCCTTACTCCCAGAGGGATAAAGGGTCCATACTCCCAGAGGGATAAAGAATGGGAAAGCTATCAGGGGAGGGGATTGGATACAGAGTTCTGGTGGTGGGAATGGTGTGGAGTTGTACCCCTCTTATCCTATGGTTTTGTTAATGTCTCCTTTTTTAAGTAAATAAAAAAATAATAAAAAAGAATTCAGTTCTTATCTTTAGAGTGTTCCTGACATCTATATTCTCTGAGTAACTAAAAGAAAAACAATAGAAAATACTCAGCTATATAAAATGATGAAATTTTTTCCTTCACTATAACTTATATGAAAGTTAAAGGAATCATGTTATGTGAAATAATTCAGAAGGAGAAAGACAAATATTGAATGATCTCGCTTATAGATGGGTCCTAATAAACAAAGAAAGGAAAATACATGACAAAACTCAATTAGATATTATCCATTGCAGCAGAGGAAACTAGTGAGGGGAGGTAGAAGAGAACTTGTAAGGGAGACGGGGACCCAGCGTCCTATGGTGGAGAAAGAGGGCTCATTGGAAGATGTGGTCTGTTGACAATTTGATTTTTTATACAGAGCACCATTCAGCTATGGCTTGTAGTGGTGGTAGAGATTGAATTTGGAGCTTCCAAGTCTCAGGCATAAAAGACTGCTGTTTAGACTGCTATATAATTCCTAGTTTAACAACAGTCTTATAAATCAACATTTCCCAATGAAATAATTTATATATAAAAAAAGAAGAAAGAAAAAAAATAAACCTAGATTTCTTGTTCGTTAATAGTAGCTCAATCTGATCATGGTGCTATGAGAGTTTTCTAAACTACCTAAAAGCATTCCAAAACCTCCTTCAAGGACCCGCTCCAAGATCCGGGTTTGATTTGAGCACCGGGCTCCCTACCTGAGGTAGGTGGTGGTGGTGGGGGGAGCTTTACAAGTGGTGAAAGAGGTCTTCAAGTGTCTATCTTTTCTCCTCTCTGTCTCCCTATTCTCTCCCAATTTCTATCTTATCGAATAAATTGGACGAGGAATAAAATGAACTCTGGGGTGGTCTGGGAAGTGACACAGTGGCTAAGGCATTAGACTCTCAAGCATGAGGTCCTGAGATCAATCCCTGGCAGCACCTGTACCAGACTGATGTCTGGTTCTTTCTCTCTTTCCTCCTATCTTTCTAATAAATAAACAAATAAATAATCTTTAGGGAATGAAAAAAGGTCTCTGGCAGCTGTGGATTTGTAGTGCTGGCACTGAGCCCCATTGATAACCCAAGAGGCAATAAGTAAATAAGTAAATAAATAAATAAATAAATAAAATACACGCTTAAATAAATAAGCAGATAGGAAAATAAAAAGTCAGCCTCCTATAGATAAATTGCAGTGTCATTTTCCCAACTCTCTCTTTGTTCAAGTCTTGTGCAATTTGCATTTAAAATTTCTCCCACCAAGAAGTGAAATCTGCTTCCTTGTCTCCTAAATCTTAGCTAACAGCATAATCTAGTTTAACAATGTAATGAAATGAGAATAAAGTCCATTGTGAATTTAAAGGTATTATCAATTTTTCCTCTTTTTCTTGGAATCCTGCCTGTATCATGTGTAAGGAAGCCCAGTGCAGCCTGCTGAATAATGACAGACGATGTGGAGGAGACCTTACATATTTTAACCAAGTTCATTTTAAAACAGCCCTTAGCTAGTTAACTTCAATATATCTGAACAGTTAAGATTCCTATGCAGAGACTGATATTTTATTGCAGGCACCATGGATATAGATAAGGCCAGAACTACCCAGGCCATCTAGAAACTTATGGGCAATAATGAATGTTTATTAGTAAGTCTCTGGATTTCTTTTTTAAAAAAATTATTTATTTTCCTTTTTGTTACCCTTGTTGTTTTATTGTTGTTGTAATTATTATTGTTGTTGTTGATGATATCATTGTTGGCTAGGACAGAGAGAAATGGAGAGAGGAGGGGAAGACAGAGAGGGAGAGAGAAAGATAGACACCTGCAGACCTGCTTCACTTCCTGTGACGTGACTCTCCTGCAGGTGGGGAACCGGGGCCTCAAACTGAGATCCTTAAGCTGGTCCTTGTGCTTCATGCCACGTGTACTTAAATTGCTGCACTACGCCTGACCCCCAGTCTCTGAATTTCTAAGTGGCTTGAAACCATGCAAAACCCAACTAATAACTTCTATACTCAAAATTCTTCTCTCTGAACTGGTTAAATATCTGATTATCAATTTCCATTATATTGGGCCCTGTATTAATTTCTGCTATGGATTTTGGTCTAGACTGACAAGATGATGGGATAAGATGACCATAAAAAATGTTCTACTCTATAGTAAATAATTTAAAAGAATAAAGGATAATGTGATTACAAGTTATTCAGATTCAATAGTTATATGTCAGCAAGCTTGATCACATGGGCTATAAATAATTTAGTATCTAAAAGGCTGCTTATAGGTAAAGGAGACAGTATAATAATTATGGAAAATACTTTCATGCCAGAGGCTCCAACATTCAAAGTTAAGTTTCTGTCACCACCATAAGCCAGGGCTGAAAAGTGCTCTGGTATCTCTCTCTCTACCCCCACCTTTCATTTTCTGTATTTCAGTTTAAAAAATAAAAGGCTGGGTAGGGGTAGATAGCATAATGGTTATGCAAAGGACTCTCATGTCTGAGGCCCCAAAGTCCCAGGTTCAATCCCCTGCCTCTCCAAAAGTCAGAGCTGAACAGTGCTCTGGTAAAAAATAAAATAAAATAAAATAAAAGGCTGCCTGTCCTAGATTCTTATATCTTTCTTTTTTGATGTATGTTCTCCTGTCTTTTTTTCTGCAAATTTCTAAGCTATCTCTATGTCTTCATATAACTGTCTCCTACATCCTAACTACTATTTATTTCCAACCTGCTACATGTCTGTACCCTGTTTCTGAATGACTATCCCCCTGACCATCTCTGCCCACTATAAGCTGATTCAGACCAGTTATCCTGTATTCATTTCTGTTCCTTTTAGGGACCTAGCAAACATTAGGCAAATAATAATAATAATAATAAAGAAATCTATTACAAGTTAAAGTGCAACCTTATTGTTGGTCCCTGGCATATTTATTAAAATGTCACATTTTTAATCACATTGGGGAAAGAGTTATGTTTAAATATCTTTCAAGTGTTATTACTTATTATAGCAGCATAATACCTTAATAAGTGTCAAAAGTCACTGGTCCATATGTTTATAAAACCATCTCTTTGTAGAGAAAAACATGTCTATTTTGATGGAAACAATCCTCTTAGCAATACTTTACTCACTAAATATTTGCAAATGGTAACTGTAGATACTAAGACAGCCAAGGACTAAAGAGACAGATCAACTTACTGGCTGTGGAAGAATTTCACTAGGACTAATTTCATCCCTAAATGGAAAATGTTATTGCAACAATTTATTTCACTTTACAGTTTAGAGCTCCACAACTCTATAATTTGGCATCTGCATATATAATGATGTGGCTGAGATTGTACTGTGGTTTCTAAAACTTCTTGACGAATGTTAATTCTGCCTTCAAGGGAAAGTGCATGTCAATAGGAAGCTGTCAGGCAGAAATCATGATGTATCATCAAGAAGGCTGACTTTCTGAATTCCTTATTCCCTCCCACATTCATTCATAACATTCCAGTGGTGGCAACTGAAGCCTGGATATATTAACTTTCTAATATCTCTACGATGATATCTTTTTTATTACACCTGAAAAAAGAAACTTAAGGAGTCAGCAACAACCAGGGAGGCTGCAAGAATGTAAAGTAACAGTTTTATTAAAAATCCACACACATCATTGGCAAAGGAGAGTTATCCTAAAGATAGCAGCTCTTAATCAAGACAACTGCTAGCTAGATGGATAGGAAGGGGTGGAAGAATAGTGCTTCTTTGTATTGATTTAAAAAATAACTTGAGGTTTTGGGTTTATTCTTTTGAGGAATGATAGTCACTATATTGTTGTAACCCCACTAGAAAGCTAAGGGTCAAACAGACCCTGGATTTCTAAGACATGCAGTCATAGAGTGAGCTATACTATGTCTTGATTTCAGCTCAGACGGGACCACTAATTATATCTCGTTAAAAAAAAAACCCTGTGGTGAGCTGGAGGGTGGACATGAGGCTTCGTGGGCCAGCGGGGGGGGGGAGGGGATGGGACACAATCTTTTGGTGATGGGAATGGTGTTTATGTACACACCTATTAAATTGTAGTACTATAAATCACTATTTAATTAATATGAGAGGGGGGGAAATTGATTGTATGTCTAACAAAGGGACTTTTCAAACCTAATCCAATTACCAAATAATGTGATGATAACAGTAACTATCCATTGTCTTCTCGAACCCTAAGATTGCAGGAACCTCACATTTCCACTACAGAGACTAAACTTCCTCCAGTCCTGGGATCCTAGGGTAGGGCCCACTTTCCCGTATGCTTCTCCCAATTCTTATCAAATAATATTGCATCCGCTGATAGCAACCTAATCAATGCAATGAGTGCCACCCCAGCATGCTTCACTTCAGACTGTGTCCAGAGACTTCAGGTGTGGAATGACAACCCTTCAGCTTCATCACTCGGGTGAGACCTTCCTTTCATAGTATTCTCTAATTCCATCCCAGGTGGTTCACTTCCTAACAAAGTCCCAAAACCTAGATATATACCAGGTTCCAGGAGACAGAGCATATGTTCACAGGTATCCATAAACTAGGGCAAAATATATACCTAAAAGCAGTAATACACTAGAGTTTGCAGTGAGTACCCCCCAACACTTCATCTCCACTATTCCAACCTTTGGGTCCATGATTCTTCAACAATTTGTTTGGCTTTGTATGTTAACTCTTTTCAGCCACCAGGTTCCAGATGCCATCAGGATGCCGGCCAGGCTTCCCTGGACTGAAGACCCCACCAATGCGTCCTGGAACTCAGCTTCCCCAGAGACTCACCCTTCTAGGGAAAGAGAGAGGCAGACTGGGAATATGGATCGACCAGTCAACGTCCAGGTTCAGCAGGGAAGCAATTACAGAAGCCAGACCTTCCACCTTCTGCAACCCACAACAACCCTGGGTCCATGCTCCCAGAGGGATAGAGAATGGGAAAGCTATTGGGTAGGGGATGGGATATGGAGATTGGGTGGCGGAATTGTGTGGAGTTGTACCCCCCCCATCCTATTATTTTGTTAATGTTTCCTTTCTTAAATAAATAAATTAATTAAAAAAAAAACATTGGTTTAAGTAACATAAAACCTCATGGCGGTTCAATGGCAAACACTAGAAGAAGAAGAAATGGCGGTTCAATTAAATCTGTCACTAAGATTCTAGTTCACACTAAACATTTCTCAACTGCATTTCATCCTTCACCATACAGCTAGATTATTCAAAAAGTATATCCTAGATACAATGCATGTTTCACTTTTGCCCTATCACTATTGTTACCCATGTTTTTTGGCAGTTAGGCTGGCTCCAAGTATGTCAAGAAACTTGACTTAAATGTTTATTACTCACTTCTTCCTACATTACAAATTAAAGGATCTTCTCTTTTCCTTTTTAATGTGTCTCTGTTTTAGTGCAAGCTCTGAATGGTAAACTAAATTCATTGCTGCCAGTGGCTAGAGCAGCACAATAAGAATTAAGTTATTCTTACTTCAGTTTCTTTCAGTAATAACCCTCTTGCCAATCATTCTCCCCTTGTCTCTATAATCTCTTGTTCTGTGGCAAAGAACTCCACAGATCATATGTCCATGGTTTCATCAATCCACCCATCCTCCACAATGTGTATATAAATAAATACAACCCATCTTAAGGTATCTCCTGGCATAAATAGAACACAAAGATGTCTAGTCCCTGAATACTTATTAAAGAAATGAATGCAGAGCTCCATCAGTAACTTGAAAAGGAAAAAGCAAGTCTTGGAGACAGGCTAACAACTGAATATGGTACATCTGAAGTAAATTAACTGTGTGTGTATGTGTGTGTGTTAAATATACCTAAGTTAGATTCGGACCATTACAATATTGAAATTTATTAACATTACTGATAGAAACCAAGTTTATTGAGAACCTTATTTGCACAAGTTCTATGCTAGGTATAATGACGGATACAGTATATAGAAATGATAAGCTTGATTCTCAGGAAGTTAATATGTGATGATGATGATCAACAGAGATAGAGATTTGGAATCAAGAGTTTCCAAGTAGACTTTTGACAGGAAGAGTTGGTAGCCAGGGACAGGTGTCTAGGAAGATGTCACACAAATGCAGGCAAATGTAAATTGAGATAAGCATTAAGACACAGAAAATTTTGACATGGAGAAATGTGTGTGTGTGGGGGGATATTCTAAGAATTAATTCTGCAATTAAAAGTATACTTTAATCAAACCACTGGTGTTCCCCGTCCAATCCTGAGCTTGATTTATTCCTAATTCCTGGTCCAAATATGGGTTGTTTTACAACATCATAGCTTTTGCCCACTAAACATGGATGTCAGCTACCACTAACTCCTGAAAGTCAAAGGGAATCACTCAGAGCAAAGCCCTCCTTTAACTTCCTGGGTAACAGTTCTCATTCTTGGTCTATTCTAATCCAATTTCAAATCTCTCCTTTTTTGCAAAGGGAGTTTAACAAAGGTAACTGTCAGGTTTGGCATAAACTCTTCAGAAGAACTGGAAAGAAATTAGGAAGCACAGAGATGGCTAAGAACAAAACAAGGACTGCGTTTCAAGTTGAGTTCAGCTTAGGTTTCAAAGTTACTAAATTCCTAAATAAAACAAGTGAGAGGAAAACAGATGAAATCATGTCTCTGATGACACCTAGGTATCTAGAAATGCTTACCTTGTGTTCCCATAAAAGCAAACAGGGAATTGACTTCGAAAAAAGCAAAATAAAGCTAGTAAATTCCTGAAAGGAGACAGTTCTTTTCCCTTGGAGACAAACCAAATTACGCATTGCCTCTCTTACTAGCAACATACTCTGGCTCAAATATTTTTAAAAGAAGGTTGTTGAACATCTGCTGAGCAATTAATGGAATGCAGTGGTGTGCTATAATGGTCCCTGGGAAGGTATTAGCAATCCTGCTTATGAGACATGAAATGTTTCAAACAATAGTCCTTTTCCTTTTTTTTAATTTTAATTTTTTTTTATATTTTCTCCTGTCTATGGAGGGAAATAGGAGAAAGGTGGAGAGAATTAAGTGAGGGTTCTACATCAAATTATCTTTCTCACTTTATTTTTATTTTACTTTCTCCAAAGTGACCCAGGCTAAGTTTGGGCTTTTACCTCAAACTGCATTCTTGTTTTGTTTTAGTTCTTTCAGGAATCTTGCATCACATCTACTTAAGTTGCAGAGTGATCACCTACAAATTCACATGTGCTATGTGAACACCCAGTAGCAAAACCTTCTTCTCTAGGATCTGTGTCTTGTTAAGTGAACTGCCAACTATGAAATGAACTGTGAGCATTAATTGGAGGGAATTTTCCAGATCTTTTTTTATTTTGCATTATTTATTGACACTTAGAGTTTACAGTAGTGAGAGTAAATCTTCTTGATTATATCTGATTCAGGGCTCAATCCCTGGCAATGAAATGGAACTCCACAACTACTGAGTTCCAGGTAACTCTATTATGCTAATTTATCACCAAACTTTAAAAAAATCATGAATAACCTGAAGTTAAGATTTTTCAGAAACATGAAAAGGAAAGAAGAGCCACAGAGAGAACTGAGGAGGCAAGAAAACTGACCTGTAGTTAAGTGGGATGCATGGACAAAGACCTGAACACCAGGCTTCAGCTCAAAGTGCACCAAGTTTTGATTGAGTTTGTGGATCAACACTTCCGATATCTGAAAGGAAAAGTGTCAAACTGAAAGTCACCACAATTGTCATGCCAACTATGAACAGGCATTCTGAAAAATACTTACCAAGGCATCCCAATAGTATATCTGTGAATTGTATGTTTTATAAGATTTTGAATTTTTATTCCAAGATATGCAAACATAGTTGTTTAAGCATCACCTGGTTTTATATCTTAATTGTTACAAAATAAAACAAACTATTTGTAAATTAAATAATTTAAGTCATTAAAACCTTTCCTGTTTGTTTTTAGTAAAGTCAGTATTTTTGAGATATTTATTATACATAAGGACACAAAGTACAGTTCACAAATTCTCTCAAGATCCTATGAATCTAATCTATTTCTTGATAGTTGACTCTTACTTTATTGCTCTCTGGCTCCCTCCTCTGACCCAAAATGTACCTTTTGTCTTTCAGAAAATAGTTATGTTACAAATATTTATTGAATGGTAAATATAGTTCTATAAAAATTATATATTCGGGAGTCGGGCAGTAGCGCAGCAGATAAAGTGCAGGTGGCGCAAAGTGCAAGGACCAGTGTAAGGATCCCAGTTCAGGCCCCCAGCTCCCCACCTGCAGGGGAGTCGCTTCACAAGTGGTGAAGCAGGTCTGCAGGTGTCTATCTTTCTTCCTCCTCTCCGGTCTTCCCCTGCTCTCTCCATTTCTCTCTCTGTACTATCCAACAATAAAACAAGGGCAAGAAAAGCTAATAAATATATATATATATATATATATATATATATATATATATATATATATATATACTCTAAAGTTGAAATAAAGTGCCACCACATTTTAAAATAATTAAGAGTAAATTCCTTGCTTCATATGTATGGGCACTAGCTAAACTAATCCTCAAACTGATGGACACAGAGAACACACACCCATGGAACTCTGGATCATGAAGTCGTAGTATGTGGACACCATTACAACCAGGAAATAATTGTACCCATGTCAAAAACTATCCTGTAAACCAACATTTCCCAGTAGAATGACTTGGGGAGGGGGATCATATTGGAAAAGTGGGAAAGACGGGGAAAGATGGTGGTTGGGGTAGGGGGGAAAGAAATACCACAGTACTGCTCTATAGTTCAAGGAGCTTTCCCTGAAGCCATATATAGTGCTTATATGGTATCGGGGCATGGAAGCAGGGCCCTCGTGTACAGTAAAATGCATGCTCTATTGGGTAAGCTATTTTCTGGGAGCTCAACTTAAAAAAATAATCTAAATTTGGACATTTTCTGGGCATATTCAATAGCTCATTTGAAGTTAAATCAATTCTGTCATGATGCTATAGCTATGAATTATTCTTAGGCTAAAAATGAGAAAATCAGTATGAGTTTTAACAATTTTCCCAAAGTGCTTATAGTTAATAGAATCAGTGCACTTTCTACAAGGACACTATGTTATATCTAAGTCTAGCTTTCTTAAGAATTCCACACACTTTTTCTACTACTACATTATTTATTATGCTAAATAACATTATACTAAAACATTTAAATGTTTTCAAGGATTTAAAAGTTCTGATTATTGTGGAAGCACTATAACTACAGAAATTCTACAGCACTTAGAACTTTACAACATTATTTGTGTACGTATGCTCTATAGACCCTGTGTGAAAGTCCTCTCATGCATTCTCTTAATTTCCTTTAACAAATATCCTGGATTTGAGTTAACAATTATCATTAATAAATATATTGCATCATTAAAAAAGCACATTTAAACCCAACATAGGGTAAAGAACTTTGAGAAGTAAGTAACATAGGTACTTTGAGTAGCAAGGTAAGATGTTATAGACAATGTTCATTTGCTTAAAGTAGAAAACTCAGCTCAACTTTCTCTAATTTTAATATCCTCTTGAGCAATTTAGAAAAGCCATACAATATTTTTTAAAATATTCCTTTTGCCTTATTTTAAATATCCTAGTTATTTCCTTTAACATGCTACTTAAGCTTAATTAGATGAATCCTGGTCATCATTCTGCTATTTTTTCCCCTTCTAATTGTTGAGTTTCATTCAGCCTACTGAAATGCCAAAGATGGCAACTTTGATCATTCTATCAACTGAGTTGGATGCTGGCTTTGGTTTGAAGACAAGATCCTCCTGCATGGTCCCTAATTGGTGATGAAATTAACTATTATGTAGATGAAACTCTTGGCTTAACAATATGAACCCTGGAAAACCATCAGTGACCTATGTTTGAATATCTGGGATCCAGTGTAAACTCTGCTTCTAAAATATTTTCATGGGAGCTGGGCAATAGTGCAGTGGGTTAAGGACACATGGCGCAAAGTTCAAGGACCAGTAAGAATCCTGGTTTGAGCCCCCAGCTCCCTACCTGCAGGGGGTCTCTTCACAAGTAGTGAAGCAGGTCTGTAGGTGCCTTTCCTCCTCTTTCAATTTCTCTCTGTCCTATCCAACAACAACAATAGCTATGATAACAATAACAACTACAACAAGTGCGACAACAAAATGGGAAAAATGGAGCAATGGATTCTTAGTTCAGGGACTGAGACCCACCAATAACTCTGGAGGCAAAAAAAAAAATCATTTGACAAATAAGATTGTAATAAATCCATATTGAAGGTTGGGAAGACAGAAAAATGGTCGTGCAAAAAGACTCATGCCCGAGGTACAAATGGTCCCAGATTTAATCCTCAGCAATAACATAAACCAGGGTTGGGCAGTGCTGGGGGAAAAAAAAGTTGAAACTAATATTCTCTACATTGGGCAACTCTTTTTCCTGGATATTAGATGGTTTCAGAGTGTTCTAGGTTCACAGAATTAGAGCACACATTTTTCCTTAGTGATCTCTAAATAT